>NC_135232.1:1006718371-1007020454 GCF_051348905.1 Ranitomeya variabilis | reverse complement strand
AATAGTCATATACTCACCTTCGATGGCCCCTGCAGTCTTCCCGCCTCTCAGCGGTGCACGCTGCCGCTTCCGTTCCTATAGATGGTGTGTGTGAAGGACCTGCGATGACACTTTGACAAGTGTGACCAACCTGTCAATCAGTTTTCCAAGCGATGCTACAGATCGCTTGGAAAACTTTAGAATTCTGCAAGCTAATTACGCTTGCAAAATGCTAAAAAAAAAAACGGGAAAAAAACCGGGAAAAAATGCAAAAAGAAACATGCGGATTTCTTGCAGAAAATTTCCGGTTTTCTTCATACCCCAATACTACTCTCTGCAAAGTCCTTGATGGGGGAGGAGCATAGTAGCTGGGTCAAGAGTTGAAGAGGGGGATGACTTGTGAAAGGAAAACAGACTTCTTGTTTCTACATAAAGCTTAGAAGGATTCAGTTAGCCAGTTTTTAATCATGTGACGTCATAGACCTAACAGAAAAGAGAAGAATTAACTGGGTAGAAAGGCAAAATTAGCATTTGTAAGTACACTGTACCATATAATATATTGATGAAAAAAATGTAATGGGAGTGCTTCCTTAAATCCCCTCAGTTTAAATTTTTCTACTGAAGAGTAACACTGAAACCAAAGATTATCTGTCTTAAAAAGCATGCCTCCTGGCTTGTGAAATTAACAAGCCATAAACAATATCAATTTTTTTCATGTCTTTTGCATATTTTTTTAAAAGCCAAAAGCTCAACATTCTTCTGGGAGAATATCAGCTTCTTCTGAGGTCAACTAGGAATAAAATTATGTTGTGAAGTCAGTAACTTTTTCCCACAGCGCTGAGGTCACTGCAGTTTAGCCTGGCTAGGAACACAGCCTCAGTATCCGGCGGTAACCTCAATGATGTCACCACTGGTCACTAATGCTACGCTCGCAGCAGTTCATTCATCAGTGGTTTTCAGCCTGGACGGTCGCATCTTGGCACTATCCAGGTTGAAAACTGTTTATCCCCCAGACCTGGATTACGGCGTGGGACAGAACGACGGACAGGTGAGGGATATTGTTTTGTTTTTTTCTATTACAGGAGACTAGGGATTCAATGGAATGGGCATTAGGTGAGTATAACTGTGTTTGTTATTTTTAAATAAAAATGGACAAGTGTGTTTTGTTTTATTTCAAATAAAGGACTTTATACTTGCTGTGTCTTTATTTACCATATAACTATAGGATTAGTAATGGAAAGCCAGAGAAAAATAAAAAAATGGTTTGCACTCACCAAGCCCGATAAAACAGATAAGACTTTATTAGGACATATGCGAAATGGACAAGGAGGTCATGTTGACCACAGGATGACAGCTGTTTTGCACACGCAGCGCTTCCACAGATCCAAACAAGTAGACAAAATGCAGTTTAATATTTGATATAGGCTGAAAGCCTGAAAATTGAAGCTCAGTTTTTTTCAGTGGAGGAGAACAGCAAGGAGCAGCAGACACCGTTAGAAGGCCCAACCAAACAAGTAGCCCAAATGCAGTTTAATATGTGATATAGGCTGAAAGCCTGAAAATTGAAGCTCAGCTTTTTTCAGTGGAGGAGAACAGCAAGGAGCGGCAGACACCGTTAGTAGGCCCAATCAAACAAGTAGCCCAAATGCAGTTTAATATGTGATATAGGCTGAAAGCCTGAAAATTGAAGCTCAGCTTTTTTCAGTGGAGGACAACAACAAGCAGCGGCAGACACCATTAGTAGGCCCAACCAAACAAGTAGCCCAAATGCAGTTTCATATTTTCTGCAGGCCGAAAGCCTGAAAATTGAAGCTCAGCTTTTTTTCAGTGGAGGAGAACACCAAGGAGCGGCAGACACCGTTAGTAGGGCCCAACCTAACAAGTAGGCCAAATGCATTTTAATATGTGATGTAGGCCGAAAGCCTGAAAATTGAAGCTCAGCTATATTCAGTGGAGGAGACAAGCAAGGAGCAGCAGACAGACACCGTTAGTAGGGTCCAACCAAACAAGTAGGCCAAATGCAGTTTCATATTTTCTGCAGGTCGAAAGCCTGAAAATTGAAGCTCAGCTTTGTTATGTGGAGGAGAAAAGCAAGGAGCGGCAGACACCATTAGTAGGGCCCAACCAAACAAGTAGGCCAAATGCAGTTTAATATGTGATGTAGGCCGAAAGCCTGAAAATTGAAGCTCAGCTATATTCAGTGGAGGAGACAAGCAAGGAGCGGCAGACAGACACCATTAGTAGGGCCCAACCAGACAAGTAGGCCAAATGCAGTTTCATATTTTCTGCAGGCCGAAAGCCTGAAAATTGAAGCTCAGCTTTGTTCAGTGGAGGAGAAAAGCAAGGAGCGGCAGACACCGTTAGTAGGGCCCAACCAAACAAGTAGGCCTAATGCAGTTTCATATTTTCTGCAGGCCGAAAGCCTGAAAATTGAAGCTCAGCTATATTCAGTGGAGGAGACAAGCAAGGAGCAGCAGACAGACACCGTTAGTAGGGCCCAACCAAACAAGTAGGCCAAATGCAGTTTCATATTTTCTGCAGGCCGAAAGCCTGAAAATTGAAGCTCAGCTTTGTTCAGTGGAGGAGAACACCAAGGAGCGGCAGACACCGTTAGTAGGGCCCAACCAAACAAGTAGCCCAAAGGCAGTTTCATATTTTCTGCAGGCCGAAAGCCTGAAAATTGAAGCTCAGCTTTGTTCAGTGGAGGAGAAAAGCAAGGAGCGGCATACACCATTAGTAAGGCCCAACCAAACAAGTAGGCCAAATGCAGTTTAATATCTGATCTAGGCCGAAAGCCTGAAAATTGAAGCTCAGCTTTGTTCAGTGGAGGAGAACACCAAGGAGCGGCAGACACCGTTAGTAGGGCCCAACCAAACAAGTAGGCCAAATGCAGTTTAATATCTGATGTAGGCCGAAAGCCTGAAAATTGAAACTCAGCTATATTCAGTGGAGGAGACAAGCAAGGAGCAGCAGACACCGTTAGTAGGGCCCAACCAGACAAGTAGGCCAAATGCAGTTTAATATGTGATATAGGCTGAAAGCCTGAAAATTAAAGCTCAGCTTTTTTCAGTGGAGGAGACACTTCATTTTACTATGAGGGACCCTGTGCAAGTGCCGTCGCCCAAGAGTGGGCACACCCACCTGTCCAGGCAAACGGCACTCGCATGGGTGCTTGCTAGGTGGTGACCATGGCCCTGTGGGGGGAGTCAGCCCTTTTATGGAGGTAAAAAAATGGCCTATGGTAGACATTGAGCAGCTGCAAATGGAGGAATTGGAGCAGTCAGTAAGAGGAGTACAAAAGCAAGACATTTTTCAGGCAAACTACGTGTCAGCAGGGGAAGGTGGGGCAAAATAATTAGAAATCCATGATTGGTTCATTTTAATGAAGGTTAGATCATCAAAATTTTGGGTAGCCAAACGAGTCCTTTTTTCAGTCAGTATTGAACCAGCAGCACTGAAGACTCTTTCTGATAGCACACTAGCAGCTGGGCAAGCGAGCTCCTGTAATGCATATTTTGCCAATTGAGGCCAGGTGTCTATTTTAGATGCCCAGTAATCAAAGGGGAATGACGTGTGAGGAAGAACATCGATAAGGGAGGAAAAATAGTTCGTAACCATACTGGAGAAATGTTGTCTCCTGTCACTTTGAATTGATGCAGCAGTACCTGTCGTGTCTGCGGTCATTGCGAAATCACTCCACAACCTGGTCATAAAACCCCTCTGTCCAACGCCACTTCTGATTTGTGCACCTCTAACACCTCTGCCATGTTGCCCCCTGCAGCTCGTGTGAGAACCATCACCGCCGCTGTGTGCTGGGAATGCCTGAACCAAACGGTCTACAAGAGTTGCTTGTTTGGTAGCCAATATTTGCTCAAGGTTCTCATGTGGCATGATATTTTGCAATTTCCCTTTATAGCATGGATCCAGGAGGCAGGCCAACCAGTAATCGTCATCGGTCATCATTTTGATAATGCGGGGGTCCCTTTTGTAGGATATGCAAGGCATACTCAGCCATGAGGGCCAATGTTCCAGGTGTCAATTCACTGCTTGTGCTGGGTTGAGGAGCACTTTCTGGCAAATCAACATCACTTTTCTCCCGCAAAAACCCTGTACCTGACCTTGCAACGCCACCAGTTTCTATTGCCCCCTGAGAAGCTTCCTCCTCCCATAAATATTCATCCCCATCATCCTCCTCCTCCTCTTCGTCCGCCACCTCATCCAGGAGAGTTCCCTGAGCAGACAATGACTGACTGTCATCAAGGCTTCCCTCCTCCTCGGCTGCAGACGCCTGCTCCTTAATGTGCGTCAAACTTTGCATCAGCAGACGCATTAGTGGGATGCTTATGATGGTGTCGTCTGCACTTACCAGCCGTGTGCATTCCTCAAAACACTGAAGGACTTGACAGAGGTCTTGTAGCTTCGACCACTGCACACCTGACAACTCCATGTCTGCCATCCAACTGCCTGCCCGTGTATGTGTATCCTCTCACAAATACATTACGGCACACCTCTGTTCGCACAGCCTCTGAAGCATGTGCACTGTGGAGTTCCACCTTGTTGCAACGTCAATTATTAGGCGGTGCTGGGGAAGCTTCAACGATCGCTGATGGTTCTGCATACGGCTGGAGTGTACGGGCGACCGGCGGATGTGCGAGCAAAGTCTTCGCACCTTCAGGAGCAGGGCTGGTAACCCCGGATAAGTTTTCAGAAAGCACTGCACCACCAGGTTCAAGGTGTGAGCCAGGCAAGGTATGTGTTTCAGTTCTGAAAGGGTTATGGCAGCCATAAAATTCCTTCCGTTATCACTGACTACCTTGCCTGCCTCAAGATGTACACTGCCCAGCCAGGACTGAGTTTCTTGCTTCGCTTTCAACCAACCGGTAGGGCATCATCTCTAACAAGATTAGTCTAGCAATGTGGGTGTTCAAACCCTGTGTACGCGGATGTGAGGATGAGTACTTCCTTTTCCTAACGAGAGTCTCTTGTAGGGTGAGCTGGACTGGAGAGCTGCATATGGTGGAATTAGCGGGGGTGGTGGTGGACATGGCAGATGGAGAGAGGGTTGGTGATGGTATTCTTGATGTTGGCCTACATACAGTGTTTCCTACCAAGAACCTGGTGATTCCCTGACTGCTTTGGCCTTGCGACGATACCTCCGCATTTGCTGCAGGTGGTGTCCTAAATGGTGGGCTTACAGTGAGGGAAGCAATGTAGCGTTGCTGACTACCTTCATTCTGAGCGGGTGCACCAACGGTACGGGACGTTTGGTAGTTAGTCTAGGCTTGCAAGTGCATGCTGGTTAAATGTCTACGCATGCATGTTGTATTTAAATTTTTGACATTCTGCCCTCTGCTAAAGGTCTTTGAGCATTTCTTAAAGATAACTTTGCACTGATCATTCAGATCTTGGTTAAAAAATTGCCACACTGCACTCTTGCTTCTATCGAATACCTTTTCAGGCATTGCACGCTGTGCTACTCTCACCGGATTGCCACGCTGTCCTAAAACTGTTTTTTTTTACACACGTTTTTGGCCTGATACGGGCCTGCCAGATGAAAGCTGTTGCGATGTTGATGCCTGCTGCGGCTCATCCTCCTCCGCTTCTGAGCTACTGCCAGCGGCACCCTGTTCCCCCAATGGCTGCCAATCTGGGTCAACAACTGGGTCATCTATCACCTCCTCTTCAATGTCCTGTGCACCTTCCTCTTTGTCACCCTGTAAGGTGCTATAGCGTTCGGGATGGGGCACCATAGTCTCATCAGGGTCAGGTTCTGGCTCAGTACACTGAAAGGGCAATGTTGTGATCTGAGTCAATGGAACAGCATAATAATCTAGCTGTGGCTGTGCATCTGTGCACTCCATGTCCGATTCATCTTGTAAAGGGCTGTGAACTATTTCCCTTTCTAACCCTGGCACGGTATGCGTAAAGAGGTAAAGAGCTCCATGGAGTAAAGTGTAGTGTCGCCTGCCGCATCCTTCACTTTTGCTTTGGGTGAAGAACACAAGGAAGCGACTTGTTCCTGACCGTGAGCATCCACTGATGACTCGCTGCTTTTAAATTTGGAACTTTCGGAAGAGGAGGCGAAAGAGCTAGAGGCTGAGTCAGCAAGGAAAGCCAAAACTTTTTCCTGCTGCTCCAGCTTTAAAAGCGGTTTTCCTACTCCCAGAAAAGGGAGCCTTCGAGGCCTTGTGTAGCCAGATGATGATGCTGGCTCAACAACTCGAGCCTTAGGTGCTATTTTGCTTTTCCCATTATCACCAGATGCTCCACCACCACCACCATCATTAACAGCTGGCAATGACCGCCCACAGCCTCTTCCACCAGATTTCCTCATTCTTGGGAAAATGTAACCAAGCTAACAACCATTATATGGTACTGTAAAACAAGGTAGAAGGTGTATATAAACTTGTTGAGAATTTAAATCTCCCTTTTTATGTGTGGGAGACTACTGCAAAAATCAGGCCCACTGTATTACACTACACAGTGTACATGGCAGAAAGGGGTTGGCAGATATACGACAAACAGAACTGACGCAGATGCACTTAGCGGATATTTAAATCTCCCTTTTTATGTTTGGGAGACTACTGCAAAAAACAAGCCCACTGTATTAATGTAAGTGGCATGACGTGGCAGGCAGATATATATATATATATATAAAAAAAGGGACTGTACTACAGTAACAATCTCCCTACAATGATCTCAGGACAAGTATGGCAGCAACAAAAAGGATTGCTGCACACAAAAGTGTGGACAAATAAACAATAGAACTATGCAGAAAGGAGCAACAGGATTTTTGCTTTTAAAAAAAATGTGCTGTAGCGATTTCCACTGTCCAACACCACCTTTTCTTTGCAGGGACAGTGGAGGCTAGATTTCTGTGCATCAGCTCTGTAGCTTATAAGGCTCCCTGATAGCTGCATTGCTGTTTGTACGCCGCTGTGCAAACCAAGTGCTTTTTTAAAAGCAAAAATCCTGTTACAGGAAAACCACCTATGCCAAGCATGGTATCCATCCACAGACAGCTGTTTCGGGGTGTTTGCCCCTCATCAGTGTGGAGTAGGTGGCATAGGTGGTTTTCCTGTATTGGATGCTGCCCTTCCCGTGGTTGTTCCCTCCCGGGGAAAGGTCTGGCTATTCACTGCTTGCATCGAGAAACACATGATGGTGTCTCCGCAGCTATCCTACATGCATTTGCATATTTCCCATAAGGGATGGGGGCAGTGTTCTGGATCACTGCGTTGAGAAACACGTGATGGTGTCTCCGCGGTGTTGGATGTTTTGGTCTCCCCGAGGCCAATCATCTGTTCCTTCACAGCCTTTTACTAGGCACTGCTCCTAATAGCCAGATTCCTACTCCATACTGATGAGGGGCAAACACCCCGAAACAGCTGTCTGTGGATGGATACCATGCTTGGCATAGGTGGTTTTCCTGTATTGGATGCTGCCCTTCCCGTGGTTGTTCACTCCCGGGGAAAGGTCTGGCTATTCACTGCTTGCGTCGAGAAACACGTGATGGTGTCTCCGCAGCTATCCTACATGCATTTGCATATTTCCCATAAGGGATGGGGGCAGTGTTCTGGATCACTGCGTTGAGAAACACGTGATGGTGTCTCCGCGGTGTTGGATGTTTTGGTCTCCCCGAGGCCAATCATCTGTTCCTTCACAGCCTTTTACTAGGCACTGCTCCTAATAGCCAGATTCCTACTCCACACTGATGAGGGGCAAACACTCCGAAACAGCTGTCTGTGGATGGATACCATGCTTGGCATAGGTGGTTTTCCTGTATTGGATGCTGCCCTTCCCTTGGTTGTTCCCTCCTGGGGAAAGGTCTGGCTATTCACTGCTTGCGTCGAGAAACACGTGATGGTGTCTCCGCAGCTATCCTACATGCCTTTATAGCCCCTGTGATGCTGCAGAAAGCAAGCCAATCACTGTCATGCCCATCTCTAAGATGGTTGGGACCGAGACCTATGTCATCACGCTGCCCACACTCTGTGTCCTCCTTCATTGGCTGAGAAATGGTGCTGAAAGCGTCATACAAAACGCGACTTTGGCGCGAAGATCGCCGACAGCATGGCCGATCCCACACTGGGATCGGGTCGGGTTTCACAAAACCCGACTTTGCCGAAAGTCGGCGATTTTTAAAATTGTCCGATCCGTTTCGCTCAACCCTAGCCTTCACTACAGGGCAAGTGGGAAGAGCCGGGCAAAGGGCCAGAACTGGCACATCTAATAGATGTGCCTATTCTGAAGTGGCTATGGGCTGCTATTTTTAGGCTGTGGGTCAATATCCACAGTCCCATACCACCCGAGAATACCAGCCCCCCGCTGTCAGCTTTAGCTTGGCTGGTTGTCAAAAATGGTGGGGACCCCACAACATTTTTTTAAATTATTTATTTAAATAAGTAAAAAAAAACAGCATGTTGACCCCTATATTCTTGATAACCAGCCTTGCTGAAGCTGACAGTTGAGGGTTGCTGCCTGGCTGGTTATAGAAAATACAGGGGAACCCAAGCCAGATTTTTTATTTTTTTATAGTGCAGGCAGCGGATGATGAATAGTTGAGTAATAGTCCCATAAACCGCCACCTGCTGTTGCTGTTATCAGTTGAATGTAGCTCAATTTATTTGCATAAAACCCCTTTCTCTTGATGGATTTTGTGTTATATGTTATCCTTTAGAATTTCCTGGTTATCTTGCTAGGATTATTGACCTACAGATCCTAATTTTAGTTGATTTTGATGTTTAAACTGAAATTTGTTTACAGACTTCACTTTTCTGTCAATTACTGAACTAATATTTAGTTGTATAACCTTTATTTCTGATAACTGCTTTTCCTCTGTGGTGCATGGAGTCAGCTAACATCTGACACCTGCAAACAGTTATTCCAGCCCAAGCTGACTGGACTACATCCCACAGTTCTTTTTCATTCACAGGTTTTGCTTCAAAAACAGCATTTTTTATGTCACTCCACAGATTATCAATTGGATTGAGGTCTAGGTATTGGGCTGACCGCTTCATAACATCAACCTTGTTGGTCTAGAACCAGGACGTTACCCACTTTCATGTGTGTTTGGGGTCATTGTCTTGCTGAAACATCCAATAAGAACAATCTTGCTCTCATCTGTCTATAGAATGTTGCACGCACCACTTCTCTTTAGGCCTGTCAATGTGTTCTTTGGCAAGCTGTATTCTTTTCAACACATCTTTTTTTCAGCAATTGTACTGTATGAGAGAGCTTCTTGCAAATATTTTGGCTTCACGTAAGCATCATCTGATGGTTACAGAACTCACAGGTACCTGAAAATCTTATTTGATCTCTCTGGAGCTGATCATTGGATGCTTCTTTGCCATTCTTGGGATTCTGTGATCTATGCAGATGGTAGTATTTCTTTTTCTACCATGTGTTTTGGGTTTTGCTTGACATTTTAAAGCACTGGAAATCTTTTTAGCTGAGCCCTGGAATATTTTCTTCTCCTCTTTATATGATTTCCACTCTCGAATTAGCTTCTTTATCAAAGTTCTTTTTCATTCGGTGCAATATCTGGTACGTCCCATTTTACTCACTTTTGCTGCCCTCTTTCTTTAAATAAGGGCCATCATTGACACCTGTTTCTTCACAGAAGGAATGAACTCACTAATTGAACTCTTCACTTCTATTAATTAGATCACCCCTTTTTATTAAATGAGTCAATTACACCCAATTAGCAGTATGCATGTCATAATTGTTGATTCTGTTGGTTGCCCATTGCTCACCTATACCTAGTCATGATTTTTTTCCCATGTGGTATGATCTTCTCTGCCAAAAACAGCAAGTAAACACATTAGCGATATTAGACTGCTGTTATTTAGTACATAACTGTATAAGGCTATTTGTAAGATTAACTTACACCTAATATTTTCAACTATTTTTTGACATCGTAAAAAAAATAAAAAAAGTTTGTACTACCTTTAAGTACAATCTTATGAATAATGTCATTGAATCATTTGAAAAAAAAACTGCGCACACACTGCTGTCATCATTGGCTTCATTGAAACACTGCAGGCAGGCTGAGGTGCCGCTGCAGGTGGAGAAGAACAGTCCTGCTCATGCGCACAGAAATGTCATTAGAAGAAAACTTAAAATATTTACCAAACAACAACAGAGCAGAGTTCTTCACCAAGGATATCAATTTAATCAGCATACCAGCTCCATTATGGCCAAAACCTTACATTACATTGCTAAATAGTACTGACAGGTAAAAATTTTTAGGCTGAAAAATTGCCATATTAAGTTATGTGGGCACGTTGCGTATTTGCTTGCAGAAATTTCTACAAGGTTTCTGCATCTCTTGACAGCAAAAATGCTGAGGCAAGAATGTGTGTTTTGCCGCGTTTTTGTATGCATCGACTGCATGTGTTTTTGTACAGGATTGAATGCTTTTTTGAGCTTAATAAAGATGTTTGCAAAAAATATTTCTTGGTTCAGCACCTTCTTTTTCATTCTGATGCAGTAGTATCAGAGTAATGGATTTAGGGCTAGGTGTCAACAGCTGTCGCTGACACAAAACTCTAGGTTTAGTAATGAAGAGGTGTTAGCCAGACAACCTCATTACTAAATCAGTAAGGCCAAGTTCACATGTGCGCATGTGTCCTCAGTGAAACGCATGCAAAAACGCATGCAAACGCATGTGTACGCAGTGTTTTTATCTGCATGTTCTTACGCATGACGTCAAAAATCGCTTCGATTGCATACGTTTGTATGCGTTTTTACATGCGTTTGCGTTGTTTATGTGCATGCGTACGGTATTTCCTAATGGGCGTGGCTTATGGATTTTATATATATAGAGACACTGCACAGCAGAAATTCGCTCCTTTGGATGCTGGATGCTGCTGCTGCAAGATGGAGAGCGTGGAGAGCTTCAATATGAATCTGGAGGTATCTTTGAAATTGGCTTTTGCTTTTGCTATGGCTTATGAGGAAGAAAGGAGAAGAGGAAGAAAGAAGAAGAGAAACATGGAGAAGATGTCATTGTCGCTTTTGACAACACCCCATTGTTGAACTCCGACAGAGCCGTGAAGCCTACCACTCATTATACACAGAGCTTCGTGAAAACCCGGCGAAGTTTTTGGACTACACCAGGATGCCGCAACACAGCTTCGATGATTTGCTGCAATGTGTCCAAGGATACATCAGCAGGCAGGACACCCAACTACGTACCGCAATTCCTGCTGAGGAACGTCTGTTGGTGACCATAAGGTAAGTAATTTTGAACAACAAATACCTGTCATTACTATTATTGTTAGAAAAGCCATGCACTTATTTATTTGTTCCTTAGTCTGTTCCACAGATTCCTGGCTACCGGAGAGACCTTAACCCCTTTACCCCCAAGGGTGGTTTGCATGTTAATGACCGGGCCAATTTTTAGAATTCTGACCACTGTCTCTTTATGAGGTTATAACTCTGGAATGCTTCAACGGATCCCTGTGCTTCTGACACTCTTTTCTCATAACATATTTTACTTCATGACAGTAGTAAAATTTCCTTGACATTACTTGAGTTTATTTGTGAAAAAAATGGAAATTTGGAGAAAATTTTGAAAATTTCACAATTTTCCAACTTTGAATTTTCATGCCCTTAAATCACAGCCATATGTCACACAAAATACTTAATAATTAATATTTCCACATGTCTACTTTACATCAGCACAATTTTGGAACCAAAATTTTTTTTTGTTAGGAGTTATAAGAGGTAAAAATTGACCAGCAATTTCTCATTTTTACAACACCATTTTTTTAGGGTCCACATCACATTTGAAGTCACTTTGAGGGGTCTATATGATAGAAAATACCCAAGTGTGACACCATTCTAAAAACGTTACCCCTCACGGTACTCAAAACCACATTCAAAAAGTTTATTAACCCTTCAGGTGTTTCACAGGAATGTTTGGAATATTTATACAAAAATGAACATTTAACTTTTTTTCACAAAAAATTTACTTCTGATCCAATTTGTTTCATTTTACCAAGGGTAGCAGGAGAAAATTGGACCCCAAAAGTTGTTGTACAATTTGTCCAGAGTATGCCAATACCCCATATGTGGGGTAAACCACTGTTTGGGTGCATGGCAGAGCTCGTAAGGAAAGGAGCGCCATTTGACTTTTCAATGCTAAATTAGCTGGAATTGAGATAGGACGCCATGTCGCGTTTGGAGAGCCCCTGATGTGCCTAAACAGTGGAAACCCCCCAAAAGTGACACCATTTTGGAAAGTAGACCCCCTACGGAACTTATCTAGATGTGTTGTGCACTTTGAACCCCCAAATGCTTCACAGAAGTTTATAATGTAGAGCCGTAAAAATAAAAAATCCTATTTTTTTTCACGAACATGATTTTTCGCCCTCAATTTTTTATTTTCCCAAGGATATCAGGAGAAATTGGACCCGAAAAGTTGTTTTACAATTTGTTCTCAGTATGCTGATACCCCATATGTGGGGGTAAACCACTGATTGGGCGCATGGCAGAGCTCGGAAGGAAAGGACCGCCATTTGACTTTTCAATGCAAAATTGGCTGGAATTGAGATGGGACGCCATGTCTCGTTTGGAGAGGCCATGATGTGCCTAAACAGTGGAAAACCCCCAAAAGTGACCCCATTTTGGAAAGTAGACCCCCTAAGGAACTTATCTAGATGTGTGATGAGAACTTTGAACCCCCAGGTGCTTCACAGAAGTTTATAATGTAGAGCTGTGAAAATAAAAAAATCCTTATTTTCCACAAAATTGATATTTTAGCCCCCAATTTTGTATTTTCCCCAAGGTATTTGGAAAAATTGGACCCCATAAGTTGTTGGGAAATTTGTCCTGAGTACGCTGATACCCCATATGTGGGAGAAAACTACTGTTTGGGTGCATGGCAGAGCTCGGAAGGGAAGAAGTGGTGTTATGGAATGCAGAGTATGATGGAATGGTCTGCAGGTGTCACGTTGCATTTGCAGAGCCCATGATGTACCTAAACAGTGGAAACACCCCACATATTAGAAACTAGACCTCCCAAGAAACTTATTTAGATTGTGGTGATCACTTTGAACCCCCAAGTGTTTCACTGAAGTTTATAATGCAGAGCCATGAAAATAAAAAATCTATTTTTTCCACAAAAATTATTTTTTAGCCCCCAGTTTTGTATTTTCCCATGGGTAACAGGAGAAATTGGACCCCCAAAATTATTGTCCAATTTGTCTTGAGTACGCTGATACCCAATATGTGGGGGTAAACCACTGTTTGGGCTCACGGCAGAGCTCGAAAGGGAAGGAGCACCATTTTACTTTTTCAACGCAGAAATGTATGGATTGAGATAGGACGTCATGTTGCGTTTGCAGAGCCCCTGGTGTGCTTAAATGGTGGAAACCTTCCAATTCTAACTCCAGCCCTATCCCCAACACACCGCTAAGCCTAATCCCAACCCTAACCACACCCTTAACCCCAACACACCCCTAACCCCAACACACCCCTAACCCTAATCCCAACCCTAACCACACCCCTAACCTGAACAAACCCCTAACCCTAATCCCAACCCCAGCACACCCCTAGCCCCAACACACCCCTAACCCTTATCCCAACCTTAACCATACCCCTAACCCTGACACAACCCTAGCCCAACTGTAAATGTATTCCAAACCCTAACCCCAACTCTAGCCCCAACACTAACTTTAGCCCCAACCCTAACCCTAACTTAAGCCCCAACCCTAACCCTAACTTTAGCCCCAACCCTAACCCTAACTTTAGCCCTAACCCTGACTTTAGCCCCAACCCTAACCCTGTTGTGAACTCTATTTTTGGGCTCCCTCTAGTGGTCACAAGCGGTACTGTGTAGTGTTGTCTTTCTGCAGGTTGGCAGCATCAGCTGGTTCGTTATCCTTGGTTGGTTTCCTATTTAGCTCACCTGGATACTCAGTTCCTTGCCTGCTCTCAATGTATTCAGTGCTCTTCAGATTCCTTGTGACTACCTTGCTCCCAGTCTCTCCAAGACAAGCTAAGTTTTTGTTTGTTTATTTTTTGATTATCAGCATTCATCATGTTTCTTGTCCAGCTTGCTAAAATGTGATTTCCTCGCTTGCTGGTTGCTCTAGGGGACTGAGTTTCTCCCCGCACACCGTTAGTTGGTGCGGGGGTTCTTGAAATCTCAGTGTGGATATTTTGTAAGGGTTTTTTACTGACCGCACAGACCCCTTTTCTATTTTCTGCTATCTAGTATTAGTAGGCCTCATTTGCTGAATCTGCTTTCACCCCTGTGTATGTGCCTTCCTCTTACCTCACCATTATTATTTGTTGGGGGCTTTTATATCTTTGGGGATTATTTCTCTGGAGGCAAGTGATGTCTTTCTTTCTCTCTAGGGGTAGTTAGTTCCTCAGGCTGGCTCGAGACGTCTAGGATTTTAGACACGTTCACCGGCTACCTTTAGTGTGTTGGATAGGTTCAGATTTGCGGTCAGTCCAGTTTGCCACCTCTCTAGAGCTTGTCCTATGTTTTGTTACTTAGCTGGAGTATTTTGTGATCCTCAACCACTAAGGATCATAACAGTAGAGCAGGCCTAAAAGTGTTTAATGCATCGCAGAAGTGGGATAAAAAGAAGACCTGAGTACATTTTTTTTTTCCTCCCGCTTTTCCTTTGCTGAAGTCTGTTTAGCTTCTTTCATCCCCTTGAACTCTGGGTGGTTTTGAGCTCAGCTGCAGACATGGATGTTCAGACTCTGGCTTCTAGTGTGGATCATCTTGCTGCACGGGTGCAAAGTATTCAGGATTTTGTTATTCATAGCCCTATGTCTGAACCAAAAATACCCATCCCTGAGTTGTTCTCTGGAGATAGATCTAGGTTTCTAAATTTTAAGAATAATTGTAAGTTATTTCTATCTATGAGACCTCGTTCCTCTGGTGATTCCGCTCAGCAAGTTAAAATTGTTATCTCCTTGTTACGTGACGACCCTCAAGATTGGGCTTTCTCTCTGGCGCCAGGAGATCCTGCATTGCTTAATGTAGATGCATTTTTTTCTGGCTCTTGGACTGCTTTATGAGGAGCCTAATCTTGAGAATCAGGCAGAAAAAGCGTTGCTAGTAGTGTTGAGCGATACTTTCCGATATCGGAAAGTATCGGTATCGGAAAGTATCGGCCGATACCGTCAAAATATCGGATCCAATCCGATACCGATACCCGATCCCAATGCAAGTCAATGGGACGAAAATATCGGAATTAAAATAAACCCTTAATAAACTTGTAGGTTCATTCTACATGAAGGAAAACAACTAAGAATAATGTAGGATGTATTGGGGGACGTGGCGGAGATATTAAAGGGACAGAGGTTTAGCCCAATGTAATAGAATAGCAGGATTTTTTATTTTTTTTTATGAAGTTCGGCGTTAGAAAGAATTTGACTATGTTATTTTTTTTTTTTTTTATGTCAGATATTGATGTTTCACTACTTCCACGCCCTTCACCTTCTTTTTTACTTCTCCCACGCTTTCTTCTTAATTATCCTCATCATCAGCTTCTTTGACATCAACTTCTTCACCTTATTCATCTTCTTCTTCATCTTCTACCTATTATTTTTTGGGTTACATTGTTCATATTCTTTTTATTTTACTATTATCTTCATCATATTCAACTTCTTCATCATATTCTTATTTGTGACAGGCATTCCCGTAGTTGTTATCTATAAAAGTTTGAAGATTACACCTTCCGTTCTGCCTGTCACAAACCAGTTACATTTGTCCGCGTTCAGTTTGGCCTGCAGCATCAGGCTTTATCCAGGGGCACCACGAGGAGGAACGGACTCACCCCCATACACTGCTTAGTCTTCTTCTGCTTATAATTTACATAATATTTTTTTGCTCTGATATTTTGTGTTATGCTTAATGTCCTTCTGCTCTTTGTTCTGCAGCCTCTTGTTCTTCTGCTTCTCGGTCTTCCAGGTCGTCGTCGTCTCCAGGGTCGTCGTCTCCGGGGTCGTCGTCATCGGGGTGGTCTCCGGGGTCGTCGTCATCGGGGTGGTCTTCAGGGTCATCGTCTCCAGGGTCGTCGTCATCACGGTGGTTGTCGTCTCTGGTGTCGTCGTCATCTTAGGGGTGTTCTTCCGGGTCATCGTGTTTAGTCTCTTGAACTTGGAAATGTAGCAGAAGGTACAAGAAGGCTGAGAAAATGCCGAGAACCAGCTGATGGAACTGGAACTCGGATGGCTACCCGAAGGTCCAAGAGCCAATGGAACTACCGAGGACCAGCTGACGTTACTGGAACCCGGTTACTAAGCAGGAGGTACCCGTGCCTGAAAGCACTACCAAGGACCACCTGACGTTGGTGGAACTCGGATACCCAGAGGGAGGCACCTAAGCCAAAGGCTCTGCCCGGAACCAGCTGACGGTACTGGAACCAGGATGGGGAGCAGAAGGTACAAGAGCAAAAGACACTGCCGAGAACCAGCTGACGGTGCTGGAACCCGGATGGGTAGCCGAAGGTCCAAGAGCCAATGGAACTACCGAGGACCAGCTGACGTTACTGGAACCCGGTTACTAAGCAGGAGGTACCCGTGCCTGAAAGCACTACCAAGGACCACCTGACGTTGGTGGAACTCGGATACCCAGAGGGAGGCACCTAAGCCAAAGGCTCTGCCCGGAACCAGCTGACGGTACTGGAACCAGGATGTGGAGCAGAAGGTACAAGAGCAAGTGTCTGCGTGGCTTTTGCAGGACACGTTGCCGGCTGCACAGCAGGGGAACAGCTGGCGGTGCTGGACCCCACTGACACATTGGCGAGGTGTTTGGCTCTGTGCAGCCAGCACTTCCGGACAGCAACGAGCGGTGTTGTAGCCCGGGCTCTGCAGGGGGAGCAGAGTGTAGGCCGAAGCCTACTTGAACCAATTTCAAAGGTAACCTTTAACCCCCCCTCAGGGGTTAGAAAGTAGAAGAGCCACAGCTTATGCAGCAGTAGTGCTGCACAAGTCAAAGGTTGCTCTTTTAATTTCGCTCCTTGCACACGCTGAATGAAACACGTATAACATTTAGCCCTTTATACAGTCAAACTGTGTTGGAGGCGCGAGTTCCCTTTGTAATGAGACGCAGCACAGGTGTCAAGAATCCCACCTTGGTGCTGGGTGCAGCCTCCTGAGCGTTGTTATTTGCTGTACAGGAGTCTGCGCTGTCGTGTTATCCCCTGGCCTAGCGCCGTTAGCGCTGCCCATCTTCTGGCATCATGTAATGTCGGCCGGTGCGGTTCGCGATGCCCATGAATCCCAGCCCCGCAGTGTCTTAACATTGTTAAAACACTGCGGGGCTGGGATTCAGGGCCTGGCGCAGCACATATGTTCGCCTCTCACACTCGGGTCCTTACACCCGCTTCAGACTGTGCGGCGTCATCTGATCCCTTATCGCATGCCACGGCCATGAAGCCGCACAGTCCGAAGAAGGCGGAAGGAGAGGAGGGACAGGCGAACTGATGCACTGATCCTGCCCATCAATCACACCCTCGCAGTCCCAATAAATAAGACACCGAGGGGCGTTGTGTGGGTCAGGGCGGCCGCAGAGGCGCAGGCAGCCAAACCATGATGCCAGAAGACGGGCAGCGCTACCAAGGGGGTTGCAGCGTGTCATTACAAAGGAAAGTCACACCACCGGGACGGTTAAATGGTCACACAGAGGACACATTGCAGACGTGTTTTCAGTTCCACATGTGCGAGGAGAATACGTTTCTGAGCCACCTTGCACACATGCAGCATTACCGCTGTACAAGGTGGCTGGATAACGTAAAAACGCCTGGGGGAGGGGGGACAGGTTCCCTTCAATTTCAGTTCTTGTGTCTGCGTGGCTTTTGCAGGACACGTTGCCGGCTGCACAGCAGGGGAACAGCTGGCGGTGCTGGACCCCACTGACACATTGGCTGGTGTTTTTCTCTGTGCAGCTAGCACATCTGGGCAAAAACTGGCGGTGTGTTAGAGCCCAGGGACAGCAGGAGGAGGAGCAGGAGGAGGAGGAGCAGGGGGAGGGGAGTGTAGGCCGAAGCCTGCACAGGCGGCAGCTTTGGGTGTGTTGTGTCTGCGTGACTTTTGCAGGACACGTTGCCGGCTACACAGCAGGGGAACAGCTGGCGGTGCTGGACCCCACTGACACATTGGCGAGGTGTTTGGCTCTGTGCAGCCAGCACTTCCGGACAGCAACTAGCGTTGTTGGAGCCCGGGCTCTGCAGGTGGAGCAGAGTGTAGGCCGAAGCCTAATTGAACCGATTTCAAAAGTCACCTTTAACCCCCCCTCAGGGGTTACAAAGTAGAAGAGCCACAGCTTATGCAGCAGCAGTGCTGCGCAAGTCAAAGGTTGCTCTTGTAATTTTTCTCCTTGCACACGCTGAATGGAACACGTATAACATTCAGCCCTTTAGACAGTCAAACTGTGTAATGGAGGCGAGAGTTCCCTTTGTAATGAGACGCAGCACAGGTGTCAAGAATCCCACCTTGGTGCTGGGTGCAGCCTCCCGAGCGTTGTTATTTGCTGTACAGGAGTCTGCGCTGTCGTGTTATCCCCTGGCCTAGCGCCGTTAGCGCTGCCCATCTTCTGGCATCATGTAATGTCGGCCGGTGCGGTTCGCGATGTCCATGAATCCCAGCCCCGCAGTGTCTTAACATTGTTAAAACACTGCGGGGCTGGGATTCAGGGCCTGGCGCAGCACATATGTTCGCCTCTCACACTCGGGTCCTTACACCCGCTTCAGACTGTGCGGCGTCATCTGATCCCTTATCGCATGCCACGGCCATGAAGCCGCACAGTCCGAAGAAGGCGGAAGGAGAGGAGGGACAGGCGAACTGATGCACTGATCCTGCCCATCAATCACACCCTCGCAGTCCCAATAAATAAGACACCGAGGGGCGTTGTGTGGGTCAGGGCGGCCGCAGAGGCGCAGGCAGCCAAACCATGATGCCAGAAGACGGGCAGCGCTACCAAGGGGGTTGCAGCGTGTCATTACAAAGGAAAGTCACACCACCGGGACGGTTAAATGGTCACACAGAGGACACATTGCAGACGTGTTTTCAGTTCCACATGTGCGAGGAGAATACGTTTCTGAGCCACCTTGCACACATGCAGCATTACCGCTGTACAAGGTGGCTGGATAACGTAAAAACGCCTGGGGGAGGGGGGACAGGTTCCCTTCAATTTCAGTTCTTGTGTCTGCGTGGCTTTTGCAGGACACGTTGCCGGCTGCACAGCAGGGGAACAGCTGGCGGTGCTGGACCCCACTGACACATTGGCTGGTGTTTTTCTCTGTGCAGCTAGCACATCTGGGCAAAAACTGGCGGTGTGTTAGAGCCCAGGGACAGCAGGAGGAGGAGCAGGAGGAGGAGGAGCAGGGGGAGGGGAGTGTAGGCCGAAGCCTGCACAGGCGGCAGCTTTGGGTGTGTTGTGTCTGCGTGACTTTTGCAGGACACGTTGCCGGCTACACAGCAGGGGAACAGCTGGCGGTGCTGGACCCCACTGACACATTGGCGAGGTGTTTGGCTCTGTGCAGCCAGCACTTCCGGACAGCAACTAGCGTTGTTGGAGCCCGGGCTCTGCAGGTGGAGCAGAGTGTAGGCCGAAGCCTAATTGAACCGATTTCAAAAGTCACCTTTAACCCCCCCTCAGGGGTTACAAAGTAGAAGAGCCACAGCTTATGCAGCAGCAGTGCTGCGCAAGTCAAAGGTTGCTCTTGTAATTTTTCTCCTTGCACACGCTGAATGGAACACGTATAACATTCAGCCCTTTAGACAGTCAAACTGTGTAATGGAGGCGAGAGTTCCCTTTGTAATGAGACGCAGCACAGGTGTCAAGAATCCCACCTTGGTGCTGGGTGCAGCCTCCCGAGCGTTGTTATTTGCTGTACAGGAGTCTGCGCTGTCGTGTTATCCCCTGGCCTAGCGCCGTTAGCGCTGCCCATCTTCTGGCATCATGTAATGTCGGCCGGTGCGGTTCGCGATGCCCATGAATCCCAGCCCCGCAGTGTCTTAACATTGTTAAAACACTGCGGGGCTGGGATTCAGGGCCTGGCGCAGCACATATGTTCGCCTCTCACACTCGGGTCCTTACACCCGCTTCAGACTGTGCGGCGTCATCTGATCCCTTATCGCATGCCACGGCCATGAAGCCGCACAGTCCGAAGAAGGCGGAAGGAGAGGAGGGACAGGCGAACTGATGCACTGATCCTGCCCATCAATCACACCCTCGCAGTCCCAATAAATAAGACACCGAGGGGCGTTGTGTGGGTCAGGGCGGCCGCAGAGGCGCAGGCAGCCAAACCATGATGCCAGAAGACGGGCAGCGCTACCAAGGGGGTTGCAGCGTGTCATTACAAAGGAAAGTCACACCACCGGGACGGTTAAATGGTCACACAGAGGACACATTGCAGACGTGTTTTCAGTTCCACATGTGCGAGGAGAATACGTTTCTGAGCCACCTTGCACACATGCAGCATTACGGCTGTACAAGGTGGCTGGATAACGTAAAAACGCCTGGGGGAGGGGGGACAGGTTCCCTTCAATTTCAGTTCTTGTGTCTGCGTGGCTTTTGCAGGACACGTTGCCGGCTGCACAGCAGGGGAACAGCTGGCGGTGCTGGACCCCACTGACACATTGGCTGGTGTTTTTCTCTGTGCAGCTAGCACATCTGGGCAAAAACTGGCGGTGTGTTAGAGCCCAGGGACAGCAGGAGGAGGAGCAGGAGGAGGAGGAGCAGGGGGAGGGGAGTGTAGGCCGAAGCCTGCACAGGCGGCAGCTTTGGGTGTGTTGTGTCTGCGTGACTTTTGCAGGACACGTTGCCGGCTACACAGCAGGGGAACAGCTGGCGGTGCTGGACCCCACTGACACATTGGCGAGGTGTTTGGCTCTGTGCAGCCAGCACTTCCGGACAGCAACTAGCGTTGTTGGAGCCCGGGCTCTGCAGGTGGAGCAGAGTGTAGGCCGAAGCCTAATTGAACCGATTTCAAAAGTCACCTTTAACCCCCCCTCAGGGGTTACAAAGTAGAAGAGCCACAGCTTATGCAGCAGCAGTGCTGCGCAAGTCAAAGGTTGCTCTTGTAATTTTTCTCCTTGCACACGCTGAATGGAACACGTATAACATTCAGCCCTTTAGACAGTCAAACTGTGTAATGGAGGCGAGAGTTCCCTTTGTAATGAGACGCAGCACAGGTGTCAAGAATCCCACCTTGGTGCTGGGTGCAGCCTCCCGAGCGTTGTTATTTGCTGTACAGGAGTCTGCGCTGTCGTGTTATCCCCTGGCCTAGCGCCGTTAGCGCTGCCCATCTTCTGGCATCATGTAATGTCGGCCGGTGCGGTTCGCGATGCCCATGAATCCCAGCCCCGCAGTGTCTTAACATTGTTAAAACACTGCGGGGCTGGGATTCAGGGCCTGGCGCAGCACATATGTTCGCCTCTCACACTCGGGTCCTTACACCCGCTTCAGACTGTGCGGCGTCATCTGATCCCTTATCGCATGCCACGGCCATGAAGCCGCACAGTCCGAAGAAGGCGGAAGGAGAGGAGGGACAGGCGAACTGATGCACTGATCCTGCCCATCAATCACACCCTCGCAGTCCCAATAAATAAGACACCGAGGGGCGTTGTGTGGGTCAGGGCGGCCGCAGAGGCGCAGGCAGCCAAACCATGATGCCAGAAGACGGGCAGCGCTACCAAGGGGGTTGCAGCGTGTCATTACAAAGGAAAGTCACACCACCGGGACGGTTAAATGGTCACACAGAGGACACATTGCAGACGTGTTTTCAGTTCCACATGTGCGAGGAGAATACGTTTCTGAGCCACCTTGCACACATGCAGCATTACCGCTGTACAAGGTGGCTGGATAACGTAAAAACGCCTGGGGGAGGGGGGACAGGTTCCCTTCAATTTCAGTTCTTGTGTCTGCGTGGCTTTTGCAGGACACGTTGCCGGCTGCACAGCAGGGGAACAGCTGGCGGTGCTGGACCCCACTGACACATTGGCTGGTGTTTTTCTCTGTGCAGCTAGCACATCTGGGCAAAAACTGGCGGTGTGTTAGAGCCCAGGGACAGCAGGAGGAGGAGCAGGAGGAGGAGGAGCAGGGGGAGGGGAGTGTAGGCCGAAGCCTGCACAGGCGGCAGCTTTGGGTGTGTTGTGTCTGCGTGACTTTTGCAGGACACGTTGCCGGCTACACAGCAGGGGAACAGCTGGCGGTGCTGGACCCCACTGACACATTGGCGAGGTGTTTGGCTCTGTGCAGCCAGCACTTCCGGACAGCAACTAGCGTTGTTGGAGCCCGGGCTCTGCAGGTGGAGCAGAGTGTAGGCCGAAGCCTAATTGAACCGATTTCAAAAGTCACCTTTAACCCCCCCTCAGGGGTTACAAAGTAGAAGAGCCACAGCTTATGCAGCAGCAGTGCTGCGCAAGTCAAAGGTTGCTCTTGTAATTTTTCTCCTTGCACACGCTGAATGGAACACGTATAACATTCAGCCCTTTAGACAGTCAAACTGTGTAATGGAGGCGAGAGTTCCCTTTGTAATGAGACGCAGCACAGGTGTCAAGAATCCCACCTTGGTGCTGGGTGCAGCCTCCCGAGCGTTGTTATTTGCTGTACAGGAGTCTGCGCTGTCGTGTTATCCCCTGGCCTAGCGCCGTTAGCGCTGCCCATCTTCTGGCATCATGTAATGTCGGCCGGTGCGGTTCGCGATGCCCATGAATCCCAGCCCCGCAGTGTCTTAACATTGTTAAAACACTGCGGGGCTGGGATTCAGGGCCTGGCGCAGCACATATGTTCGCCTCTCACACTCGGGTCCTTACACCCGCTTCAGACTGTGCGGCGTCATCTGATCCCTTATCGCATGCCACGGCCATGAAGCCGCACAGTCCGAAGAAGGCGGAAGGAGAGGAGGGACAGGCGAACTGATGCACTGATCCTGCCCATCAATCACACCCTCGCAGTCCCAATAAATAAGACACCGAGGGGCGTTGTGTGGGTCAGGGCGGCCGCAGAGGCGCAGGCAGCCAAACCATGATGCCAGAAGACGGGCAGCGCTACCAAGGGGGTTGCAGCGTGTCATTACAAAGGAAAGTCACACCACCGGGACGGTTAAATGGTCACACAGAGGACACATTGCAGACGTGTTTTCAGTTCCACATGTGCGAGGAGAATACGTTTCTGAGCCACCTTGCACACATGCAGCATTACCGCTGTACAAGGTGGCTGGATAACGTAAAAACGCCTGGGGGAGGGGGGACAGGTTCCCTTCAATTTCAGTTCTTGTGTCTGCGTGGCTTTTGCAGGACACGTTGCCGGCTGCACAGCAGGGGAACAGCTGGCGGTGCTGGACCCCACTGACACATTGGCTGGTGTTTTTCTCTGTGCAGCTAGCACATCTGGGCAAAAACTGGCGGTGTGTTAGAGCCCAGGGACAGCAGGAGGAGGAGCAGGAGGAGGAGGAGCAGGGGGAGGGGAGTGTAGGCCGAAGCCTGCACAGGCGGCAGCTTTGGGTGTGTTGTGTCTGCGTGACTTTTGCAGGACACGTTGCCGGCTACACAGCAGGGGAACAGCTGGCGGTGCTGGACCCCACTGACACATTGGCGAGGTGTTTTTCTCTGTGCAGCTAGCAGTACCGGGCCCCAACTGGCGGTGTTGGAGCCCAGGGTCAGCAGGAGGAGCAGGGGGAGCGGAGTGTAGGCCGAAGCCTGCACTCGAGCAAGTTGAAAGGAAACCTTTAACCCCCCCCCCCCCAGGCGTTTGTAGCTGAAAGAGCCATTGTGTACAGCACTAATGCTGGAAAAGGTAAACTTAGCTCTTTTAATTATGGTCCTTGCACATGCGGAACCTAACAGTTATGAAATGTGTCCCCTCACAGCGTTAAACCGTCCGGTAGGTGGAACTTTCCTTTGTCGTGTGACGCAGCACAGCCATCATTTTTACCCCCTTGGCGCCGTGCGCCGCCTCCTCAGCGTTGTTTTAATCTGTCCCGGAGCCTGGGCTGTTAGGTTAGCCCTTGGCCATGCACACATTTTGCGCTGCCCGTCTTCTGACATCATTTGGTGTCAGGCTGGCTGCGCCTGTGCGGGTGCGCTGGCCGAGATCCCGCCTCGCAGTGTCGTCTAATGTAATCCCACCGCGGGCCTGTGATCCGTGCCCGTGCGCAGTGCATATCCTCTCCTCTCACTCCCCTCCCTACGGCTTTTTCAGACTGTGCGGTGTCACGGCCGTGGCATGCTATTAGGGACCAGCTGACATCGCACAGTCTGAAGAAGCCGTAGGGAGGGGAGTGAGAGGAGAGGATATGCACTGCGCATGGGCACGGATCACAGGCCCGCGGTGGGATTACATTAGACGACACTGCGAGGCGGGATCTCGACCAGCGCACCCGCACAGGCGCAGCCAGCCTGACACCAAATGAGGTCAGAAGACGGGCAGCGCAACATGTGTGCATGGCCAAGGGCTAACCTAACAGCGCAGGCTCCGGGACAGATTAAAACAACGCTGAGGAGGCGGCGCACGGCGCCAAGGGGGTAAAAATGATGGCTGTGCTGCGTCACACGACAAAGGAAAGTTCCACCTACCGGACGGTTTAACGCTGTGTGGGGACACATTTCATAAGTGTTTGGTTCAGCATGTGCAAGGAGCATCACGAAAAGAGGCACTTTTTCCCTTTGCATCATTACTGCTGCACAAGGTGGCTCCTTCAGTAACAAACGCCTGGGGGGGGGGGGGGGGTCAGGTTCCCTTACATTTAACTTGTTGTGCCTGCGTGGCGGTCGCAGTACACGTTGCCGTATACACAGCAGGGGAACAGCTGGCGGTGCTGAACCCCACTAACACATTGGCGAGGTGTTTGGCTCTGTGCGTACAGCACTTCTGGACGGCAACTGGCGGTGTTGGAGCCCAGGGGCAGGTGGAGGAGGAGGAGGTTGGAGGAGGTTGGAGGAGGTAGGAGGGATTGCCACACACACAGCAGGGGAACAGCTGACGTTACTGAACCCCAATAACAGAGGAGGGACTGTTGACTGTGCGTACAGCACTTCTGGACGGCAACTGGCGGTGTTGGAGCCCAGGGGCAGGTGGAGGAGGAGGAGGTTGGAGGAGGTAGGAGGAGGTAGGAGGGATTGCCACACACACAGCAGGGGAACAGCTGACGTTACTGAACCCCAATAACAGAGGAGGGACTGTTGACTGTGCGTACAGCACTTCTGGACGGCAACTGGCGGTGTTGGAGCCCAGGGACGGGTGGAGGAGGAGGAGGTTGGAGGAGGTAGGAGGGATTGCCACACACACAGCAGGGGAACAGCTGACGTTACTGAACCCCAATAACAGAGGAGGGACTGTTGACTGTGCGTACAGCACTTCTGGACGGCAACTGGCGGTGTTGGAGCCCAGGGACGGGTGGAGGAGGAGGAGGTTGGAGGAGGTAGGAGGGATTGCCACACACACAGCAGGGGAACAGCTGACGTTACTGAACCCCAATAACAGAGGAGGGACTGTTGACTGTGCGTACAGCACTTCTGGACGGCAACTGGCGGTGTTGGAGCCCAGGGACGGTTGGAGGAGGAGGAGGTTGGAGGAGGTAGGAGGGATTGCCACACACACAGCAGGGGAACAGCTGACGTTACTGAACCCCAATAACAGAGGAGGGACTGTTGACTGTGCGTACAGCACTTCTGGACGGCAACTGGCGGTGTTGGAGCCCAGGGGCAGGTGGAGGAGGAGGAGGTTGGAGGAGGTAGGAGGAGGTAGGAGGGATTGCCACACACACAGCAGGGGAACAGCTGACGTTACTGAACCCCAATAACAGAGGAGGGACTGTTGACTGTGCGTACAGCACTTCTGGACGGCAACTGGCGGTGTTGGAGCCCAGGGACGGGTGGAGGAGGAGGAGGTTGGAGGAGGTAGGAGGGATTGCCACACACACAGCAGGGGAACAGCTGACGTTACTGAACCCCAATAACAGAGGAGGGACTGTTGACTGTGCGTACAGCACTTCTGGACGGCAACTGGCGGTGTTGGAGCCCAGGGACGGGTGGAGGAGGAGGAGGTTGGAGGAGGTAGGAGGGATTGCCACACACACAGCAGGGGAACAGCTGACGTTACTGAACCCCAATAACAGAGGAGGGACTGTTGACTGTGCGTACAGCACTTCTGGACGGCAACTGGCGGTGTTGGAGCCCAGGGACGGTTGGAGGAGGAGGAGGTTGGAGGAGGTAGGAGGGATTGCCACACACACAGCAGGGGAACAGCTGACGTTACTGAACCCCAATAACAGAGGAGGGACTGTTGACTGTGCGTACAGCACTTCTGGACGGCAACTGGCGGTGTTGGAGCCCAGGGGCAGGTGGAGGAGGAGGAGGTTGGAGGAGGTAGGAGGAGGTAGGAGGGATTGCCACACACACAGCAGGGGAACAGCTGACGTTACTGAACCCCAATAACAGAGGAGGGACTGTTGACTGTGCGTACAGCACTTCTGGACGGCAACTGGCGGTGTTGGAGCCCAGGGACGGGTGGAGGAGGAGGAGGTTGGAGGAGGTAGGAGGGATTGCCACACACACAGCAGGGGAACAGCTGACGTTACTGAACCCCAATAACAGAGGAGGGACTGTTGACTGTGCGTACAGCACTTCTGGACGGCAACTGGCGGTGTTGGAGCCCAGGGACGGGTGGAGGAGGAGGAGGTTGGAGGAGGTAGGAGGGATTGCCACACACACAGCAGGGGAACAGCTGACGTTACTGAACCCCAATAACAGAGGAGGGACTGTTGACTGTGCGTACAGCACTTCTGGACGGCAACTGGCGGTGTTGGAGCCCAGGGACGGTTGGAGGAGGAGGAGGTTGGAGGAGGTAGGAGGGATTGCCACACACACAGCAGGGGAACAGCTGACGTTACTGAACCCCAATAACAGAGGAGGGACTGTTGACTGTGCGTACAGCACTTCTGGACGGCAACTGGCGGTGTTGGAGCCCAGGGGCAGGTGGAGGAGGAGGAGGTTGGAGGAGGTAGGAGGAGGTAGGAGGGATTGCCACACACACAGCAGGGGAACAGCTGACGTTACTGAACCCCAATAACAGAGGAGGGACTGTTGACTGTGCGTACAGCACTTCTGGACGGCAACTGGCGGTGTTGGAGCCCAGGGACGGGTGGAGGAGGAGGAGGTTGGAGGAGGTAGGAGGGATTGCCACACACACAGCAGGGGAACAGCTGACGTTACTGAACCCCAATAACAGAGGAGGGACTGTTGACTGTGCGTACAGCACTTCTGGACGGCAACTGGCGGTGTTGGAGCCCAGGGACAGGTGGAAAAGCAGAGGAACACAATGTAGGCCGAAGCCTGAGAAAGTCGAAAGGGAACCTTTAACCCCCCCCCAAGGCGTTTGTAGCTGAAAGAGCCAGCTTGTGCAGCACAAAAGATGCAAAAGGAAAAGGTGGCTCTTTTCATCATGCTCCTTGCAAACACAGAACTAAACACTTATAAAATGTGTCCCCTGCAACCGTAAAACCGTCCCGGAGGTGGGACTTTCCTTCGTAATGTGACGCAGCCCAGCCGTCATTCCTACCCCCCCGGCGCCGCGCACCGGCTCCTCAGCGTTGTTTTATTCCGTCAAGGAGCCTGCGCTGTTATGTTATCCCGTGGCCAGGCACACTTAGCGCTGCCCGTCTTCTGGCATCATTTGGTGTCTGGATGGCTGCGCCTGTGCGGCCGCGCTGGCAGAGAGCCCGCCTCGCAGTGTCTTCTGATTTAATCCCACTGGGGGCCTGGGATCCATGGACATGCGCACTGCATATCTGAACCTCCACCTCTCACTCATCTCCCTATGGCTTCTTCAGACTGTGCGGTGTCACGGCCGTGGCATGCTGTTAGGGACCAGCTGACACCGAACAGTCTGAAGAAGCCATAGGGAAATGAGTGAGAGGTGGAGGTTCAGATATGCACTGCGCATGTCCATGGATCCCAGGCCCCCAGTGGGATTAAATCAGAAGACACTGCGAGGCGGGCTCTCTGCCAGCGCGGCCGCACAGGCGCAGCCATCCAGACACCAAATGATGCCAGAAGACGGGCAGCGCTAAGTGTGCCTGGCCACGGGATAACATAACAGCGCAGGCTCCTGGACGGAATAAAACAACGCTGAGGAGCCGGTGCGCGGCGCCGGGGGGGTAGGAATGACGGCTGGGCTGCGTCACATTACGAAGGAAAGTCCCACCTCCGGGACGGTTTTACGGTATCAGTGGACACATTTTATAAGTGTTAAGTTCTGCGTGTGCAAGGAGCTAAACAAAAATAGCTACCTTTTCCTTGGGCAGCATTACTGCTGCACAAGGTGGCTCTTTCAGTAACAAACGCCTTGGGGGGGGGGGGACAGATTCCCTTACATTTCAGTTGTTGTGTCAGCGTGGCGGTCGCATGACACATTGCCGGCTACACAGCTGGGGATCAGCTGACGTTACTGAAACCCAATAACACTGGGTCGTATGTTTTGACTGTGCAGACGGCACGTCTGAGCCTCAACTGGCGGTGTTGGAGCCCAGGAATTTAAGTTCAGGTGGTAGAAAGATGAACACAACAGGAGACCTGGATAACGTATACAGTGACCTAATTATTCAATCAGGAGGAGGAGTGGCAAATTCCGGCGAGATCCAGGCCTTGTTCATTTTCAGGAAAGTAAGCCGGTCAACGTTATCGGAGGATAGTCGCATGCGACGGTCAGTTAGTACACCACCTGCAGCACTAAAGACACGTTCCGATAATACACTGGCCGCAGGGCAAGACAGCACCTCCAATGCATACTGGCTTAGCTCTGGCCATGTATCCAGCTTTGAGACCCAAAACTTGAAAGGGGAAGAGCCGTCTGGGAGTACAGCAAGAGGGCAAGACATGTAGTCTGTCACCATCTGACGGAACCGTTGCCTCCTGCTGACTGGAGCCGTCTGTGATGGTGTAGACTTTTGTGGCGGGCACAGAAAACTGTGCCACAGTTCGGCCATACTGGTCTTGCCTTGGGCAGAGGCACTGCTTCTGCTCCCTCTTTGTGCAGAGCCTCCACCACGGCCTGGACGCACTGAGCTGCTTTGGAATGCACTAGCAGCACTTCTCTCAGTTGGAATGGAGAAGATGATGGAATTGACCAGTGTGTCTTGGTACTCCCGCATTTTTCGCTCCCGGTTCAACGGTGTGATGAGGCTTTCTACGTTGTCCCGGTAGCGAGGATCGAGGAGGGTGAACACCCAATAATCAGACATGTTGAGAATGTGGGCGATGCGGCGGTCGTTTCTCAGGCACTGCAGCATGTAATCCACCATGTGCTGCAGACTGCCAACTGCCCAAGAAACGCTGTCCCCTGCTGGAGGCGTGATCTCTGCCCGCTCGTCATCACCCCACCCTCGCTGTACACACTGAGTACTGGACAATTGTGTAACTCCCTCCTCTGGACGGATGTCTTCCTCCTCCATTGACTCCTCCTCATCCTCCTCACAAACGGTCCCCTGCCTACGCGTTTGTGAGGAACCACGTGGCGCTGACTGTCCAGAAGATGATGGAAATGGTGAATCCTCATCCTCCACCTCTTCCACAACATCATCCCTTAGCGCTTGCAGTGATTTTTCAAGCAGGCAGATAAGGGGGACAGTCATGCTGACTAGTGCATCATCTGCACTCGCCATCCGCGTGGAATAATCAAAGGGACGCAAAACCTGGCAGACGTCATTCATAGTGGCCCACTCTGTGGTTGTGAAGTCTGTACGGCGCTGACTGCGACTTTTTTGCGCCTGAAGCAGCTGGTACTCCATTACAGCTTGCTGCTGCTCACACAACCGCTCCAACATATGTAACGTGGAATTCCACCTGGTAGGTAGGTCACATATGATGCGATGTTCCGGCAGGCGGTGTCGGCGCTGCAGAGCCGCAATGCGCGCTTTTGCCGTGCTGGAACGCCGCAAGTGAGCACACTCTAGGCGGACCTTGTGCAGCAGTGCATCAAGATCCGGATAGTCCCTCAAAAAGCTCTGCACGACCAAATTGAGCACATGTGCCAGACATGGGATGTGAGTGAGGTTGCCGAGGCCCAGAGCTGCCACCAGATTTCGGCCATTATCACACACTACCATGCCTGGCTGGAGATTCGCTGGCACAAACCACACATCGCTCTCCTGCTTGATGGCATTCCAGAGCTCCTGCGCTGTGTGGCTACGATTCCCCAAGAAAATTAATTTCAAGACGGCCTGTTGACGTTTGGCCACGGCTGTGCTCATGTCGGTCGTAACAGGTACACGTTCATCACGGGTCCATGTGGAGGTGGACTGTGACGGCTCCTGCAGCGATGATTCTGAGGAACTGGTGTAAGAGGAGGAGTCAATGCGTACAGAATGGATTCCTGCAATCCTTGGAGTGGGCAGGACACGTCCTGCGCCACTCGCACGGTCTGTACCCGGCTCAACGACATTAACCCAATGGGCAGTGAGGGAAAGGTATCGCCCCTGTCCATGTTGACTGGTCCACGCATCGGTGGTGAGGTGGACCTTGCTACTGACGGCGTTCAGTAGCGCGTGTTTTATGTGTCCCTCCACATGCTTCTGCAGGGCAGGGACGGCTTGCCTGCTGAAGTAAAAGCGGCTGGGCACTTTGTACTGTGGGACTGCCAATGACATGAAGTCACGGAAGCTGTCAGTCTCCACCAGCCTGAATGACAGCATTTCCAGTGACAGAAGTTTGGCAATGCCTGCAGTCAGAGCCTGTGCTCGTGGGTGGTTTGACGAGAAAGGCCGCCTTTTCTCCCATGCCTGTACTACCGATGGCTGTAGACTGGGCTGGGAGTGTGTGGATGACTGGGAAAGTGGCGCTGCGGGTGGAATTACAGCGGGTCTCTGGACAACAGGGGCAGAGGTTCTTCCACGGCGATCCTGGGAGGACGCCGAACCAGCTGCGTGTGAGGTAGAGGAAGAGGCAACACGAGCTGAAGAGGTGGTAGCTGCCGCTGTTGGTTGGCCTACCTCTTCAGTGTGTTTTTCTAACTCCGCCGGGTGCCTGTTGCGCACATGTTTCCACATGTTGGAGGTATTGAGGTTGCTGACATTTCGACCTCTTTTGACTTTTTGATGACACACGTTGCATCTGACATAGCAAATGTCATCTGCAACTGTGTCAAAAAAGGACCAGGCACTGCAAGTCTTGGGAGCGCCCTTTTTGGCTTTTGGAAGAGACATGCTCCTAACGGGTGCCAAAGCGGAGGCTGCAGGATCCGCAGTCTTCCCCCTCCCTCTCCCTCTTTGGGCCGTACGGGGAATCTCTTCCTCAGAGCTGCTCCCACCACCTTCCTGTCCCTCACGCCAAGATGGGTCGAGGACCTCATCATCTACACTACCCTCTGCCCCCAACTGCTCCTCCTGGGTAGTCTCAGCAGCAGAGCACGCACCAGTAAGTGGCACCTGAGTGTCATCATCAGCTGATGCGGCCTGCGATGTGGTGACCGGAGCCACTGGCCCACCCGCCTCTTCAGAGGAAGACAGAAAAAGCTGTTGGGCATCACTGCACCCTGCCTCTTCTTCCATTTCTCCAATGCTGCTTGGCTGGCCCCCTGTTTCCAAGCCAAGAGATTCAGAGAACAGAAGTAGAGACGGCTCCTGTCCTGGGCTCTCTGTCTGCCTGGGCAATTTGGCAGGTGGTGAAGAGACAGATGGCTGCTCTCCAGTGCTCTGTGTCTGAGAGGATGTGGCACTAATGGAAGTTGATGCATTAGCTGCCATCCATCCGACAACAGCTTCAATTTGTTCTTCACGCAGCAGCGGTGTACGGCGCTCGGACACAAAGCTTCGCATGAACGACTGTTGCCTGGTGAAAGTGGGTGCTGATGAGTCACCGGTGCCCGCAGCAGGCACAGAATCCCCACGTCCCCTCCCTGCTCCGCGACGGCTCCCACGCCCCCGTGCCTTACTCACTGCCTTCTTCATCTTGGTTGACTGATAAAGATAAGCAGAAAAGTACTAACGGATTTGTGTGCTTATTCCTGAGCAACTCCTCCTAACAGGTATAAGAAGCACTAATTATCTAAAGTGTGGACTAGACACAAATATGAGCTAATGTGGCCTACAGAAATGTAAAGTGGTGTAACTGGTGTGTTTGGTGAACTTTATTATTTATTTATTTTTTGGGGGCTGAACTGACAACAGATAGAGCTGCAGTCACACGGAGACCGTGCAGACAGACGTAAACGGCGCTACAAGGCCCAAAAACCCTCCTCTACTTTATCCTATGTAGTGTTTTTCCACAAATTAGCTGGAGACGGGTGGAAAGACACTAATAGGATTTTTTTGAATAAATTAGCAGCAGACTACACTATTTTGAAAAAAAAGAAAATTGATTTGGCGGTATGACGCAGTGAAAAACCCTGAGCTGGAGACAACCAGGCTATAGCTGCTCACAGATTACAGGGCGAGCTGCAGTCACACGGAGACCGTGCAGACAGCCGTAAACGGCGCTGCAAGGCCCAAAAACCCTCCTCTACTTTATCCTATGTAGTGTTTTTCCACAAATTAGCTGGAGACGGGTGGAAAGACACTAATAGGATTTTTTTAAATTAATTAGCAGCAGACTACACTACTTTGAAAAAAAAGAAAATTGATTTGGCGGTATGACGCAGTGAAAAACCCTGAGCTGGAGACAACCAGGCTATAGCTGCTCACAGATTACAGGGCGAGCTGCAGTCACACGGAGACCGTGCAGACAGCCGTAAACGGCGCTGCAAGGCCCAAAAACCCTCCTCTACTTTATCCTATGTAGTGTTTTTCCACAAATTAGCTGGAGACGGGTGGAAAGACACTAATAGGATTTTTTTAAATTAATTAGCAGCAGACTACACTACTTTGAAAAAAAAGAAAATTGATTTGGCGGTATGACGCAGTGAAAAACCCTGAGCTGGAGACAACCAGGCTACAGCTGCTCACAGATTACAGGGCGAGCTGCAGTCACACGGAGACCGTGCAGACAGCCGTAAACGGCGCTGCAAGGCCCAAAAACCCTCCTCTACTTTATCCTATGTAGTGTTTTTCCACAAATTAGCTGGAGACGGGTGGAAAGACACTAATAGGATTTTTTTAAATTAATTAGCAGCAGACTACACTACTTTGAAAAAAAAGAAAATTGATTTGGCGGTATGACGCAGTGAAAAACCCTGAGCTGGAGACAACCAGGCTACAGCTGCTCACAGATTACAGGGCGAGCTGCAGTCACACGGAGACCGTGCAGACAGCCGTAAACGGCGCTGCAAGGCCCAAAAACCCTCCTCTACTTTATCCTATGTAGTGTTTTTCCACAAATTAGCTGGAGACGGGTGGAAAGACACTAATAGGATTTTTTTGAATAAATTAGCAGCAGACTACACTACTTGGGAAAAAAAAAAAAAAAAGGAACAGTATGAGGCAATGAACCACCCTCCCTGAACTGAATACAACCAACTATGGATGGCCTATGTGGCTGCACTCAGACTGGAGACTGGGCTGCACTCACACACACACACACACAGACCCTGCAGATCGCTGTGAAAACAGCGCTACAAGGCAAAAGCAAGGTGAATAGTAGGTGAACACAGCGGTTGCTAAATTAGCCTTTGGAAAGCACAAAGAAGCAAATCGCTATCTCTAAACTGTCCCTCAGTCAGCAAACAGCGTCCTGTCACTAACTGAATTCACAGCAGAGTGATCGCAAAATGGCGCCAGCGACTTTTAAACTGCATCATGACATCATTACACCAGCCAATCACAGCCTTGCCAGTAGTTTCATGCCCTCCATGCTAAACAGGATGTGCCCACACTTGGAATCAATCTCATTGGCTGAATTTCTGCTTTTTGAATCTTAGAACTTCCGATTCCGGTATCCGATACGCGGCAAGTATCGGAATCCCGGTATCGGAATTCCGATACCGCAAGTATCGGCCGATACCCGATACTTGCGGTATCGGAATGCTCAACACTAGTTGCTAGCTATCTCTCAAGGTCAGGATGAAGCAGAGGTGTATTGTCAAAAATGTCGGAAATGGTCGGTGCTTACTCAATGGAATGAGTGTGCCCTGGCTGCAAATTTCAGAGAAGGTCTTTCTGAGGCCGTTAAGAATGTTATGGTGGGGTTTCCCACCCCTACAAGTCTGAGTGATTCTATGGCTTTAGCCATTCAGGTTGATTGGCGTTTGCGGGAGCGCAAATCTGCTCATCCTTTGGCGGTATTTTCTGAACAGAGACCTGAGTCTATGCAATGTGACCGAACTCTGACCAGAATTGAGCGACAAAGTCATAGACGTCAAAATGGGTTGTGCTTTTACTGTGGTGATTCTACTCATGTTATCTCAGCATGCTCTAAACGCTTAAAAAAAATCGTTAAACCTGTCACCATTGGTACTATGCAGCCTAAATTTATTTTGTCTGTTACTTTGATTTGTTCTTTGTCGTCCTACCCGGTTATGGCTTTTGTGGATTCGGGTGCTGCCCTGAATCTGATGGATTTGTCGTTTGCCAGGCGCTGTGGTTTTGTCCTGGATCCTTTGGAATTTCCCATTCCTCTGAGGGGAAATGATGCTACACCATTGGCTGAGAATAAGCCTCAGTATTGGACGCAAATGACCATGTGCATGACTCCCGTACATCAGGAGGTGATTCGCTTTCTTGTTCTGCATAATTTGCATGATGTTGTCGTTTTGGGTCTGCCATGGCTGCAGGCTCATAATCCAGTTTTAGATTGGAAAGCTATGTCTGTGTCAAGTTGGGGTTGTCAGGGAATTCATGGCGATGCTCCGTTGGTGTCTATTGCTTCTTCCACTCCTTCTGAGGTCCCTGTGTTTTTGTCCGACTACCAGGATGTATTTGATGAGCCCAGGTCCAGTGCCCTGCCCCCTCATAGGGATTGTGACTGTGCTATAAATTTAATTCCTGGTAGTAAATTCCCTAAGGGACGACTTTTTAATCTGTCTATACCTGAGCATGCCGTGATGCGGAGTTATATAAAGGAGTCTTTGGAGAAGGGACATATTCGCCCATCCTCTTCCCCTCTTGGTGCAGGATTTTTTTTTGTGGCCAAGAAGGACGGTTCTTTGAGACCTTGTATAGATTATCGTCTTCTGAATAAAATCACAGTCAAATTTCAGTATCCTTTACCACTATTGTCTGATTTGTTTGCTCGGATTAAGGGTGCCAGTTGGTTCACCAAGATAGATCTCCGTGGTGCGTATAACCTTGTGCGCATTAAGCAGGGAGATGAATGGAAAACAGCATTTAATACGCCTGAAGACCATTTTGAGTACTTGGTGATGCCTTTTGGACTCTCTAATGCTCCTTCTGTGTTTCAGTCCTTCATGCATGACATCTTCCGAGAATATCTGGATAAATTTATGATTGTTTATCTGGATGACATTTTGGTCTTTTCTGATGATTGGGAGTCCCATGTGAAGCAGGTCAGAATGGTGTTTCAGGTCCTGCGTGCTAATGCTTTATTTGTGAAGGGCTCAAAATGCCTCTTCGGAGTACAGAAGGTCTCCTTTTTGGGTTTTATTTTTTCTCCTTCTACTGTAGAGATGGACCCAGTCAAGGTCCAGGCTATTCATGACTGGACTCAGCCCACGTCTGTTAAGAGTCTTCAGAAGTTCTTGGGTTCTGCTAATTTTTACCGTCGTTTCATCGCTAATTTTTCTAGCGTGGTTAAACCTTTGACGGATTTGACCAAGAAGGGTTCTGATTAGTGTTGAGCGATACCGTCCGATACTTGAAAGTATCGGTATCGGAAAGTATCGGCCGATACCGGCAAAGTATCGGATCCAATCCGATACCGATACCCGATACCAATACAAGTCAATGGGACTCAAGTATCGGACGGTATTCCTGATGGTTCCCAGGGTCTGAAGGAGAGGAAACTCTCCTTCAGGCCCTGGGAACCATATTAATGTGTAAAAGAAAGAATTAAAATAAAAAATATTGCTATACTCACCTCTCCGAGGGAACCGGCACCTTACCGAGGGAACCGGCAGCGTTCTTTGTTTAAAATTCGCGCGTTTACTTGGTTACGTGAAGTCCCGGCTTGTGATTGGTCGCGGCGGCCATGTTGCCGGGACGCGGACCAATCACAGCAAGCCGTGACGTAATTTCAGTCAAGTAAAAAAGGCAGCACACTGCAGCGCTAAGACATGCAAATATGAAACATGAAAACTGAACTGCAATACTGCACTAGAAATATGAAAAATGAGAGCGTTTAGCGCATAAAAATGGCCAATTTTATGTGTACCTGATAGCCCCTTTACGGCATCTCTCGTATATCAGGTCCTACGCTTGCCTACCTCGCTGAGAATAAACGTCTCCATGTGAATGGGTACCTGTGAAAACCTCTTCCTAGACTCATATTCTCTCTCTCTGTGGAGGGGTACTGGACCTGCTGCGATTAAAACACCTGGGCTAGGAGGCGGAGTGCTCAGTCAGAAGGCTAAATAATATATTTGAAAAAACTGACCGTCACATCCATACATAGACTAAGTGTGAACAGGTGCTGAACCTAGAGTAACCAACTCATATATAGTCAAGTAAAAAAGGCAGCACACTGCAGCGCTAAGACATGCAAATATGAAACATGAAAACTGAACTGCAATACTGCACTAGAAATATGAAAAATGAGAGCGTTTAGCGCATAAAAATGGCCAATTTTATGTGTACCTGATAGCCCCTTTACGGCATCTCTCGTATATCAGGTCCTACGCTTGCCTACCTCGCTGAGAATAAACGTTTATTCTCAGCGAGGTAGGCAAGCGTAGGACCTGATATACGAGAGATGCCGTAAAGGGGCTATCAGGTACACATAAAATTGGCCATTTTTATGCGCTAAACGCTCTCATTTTTCATATTTCTAGTGCAGTATTGCAGTTCAGTTTTCATGTTTCATATTTGCATGTCTTAGCGCTGCAGTGTGCTGCCTTTTTTACTTGACTATATATGAGTTGGTTACTCTAGGTTCAGCACCTGTTCACACTTAGTCTATGTATGGATGTGACGGTCAGTTTTTTCAAATATGTGACGTAATTTCAGGTCCTGCAGGATTTTAAAATTACGTCCCGGCGTTGTGATTGGTTGCGCCGCAGTCACATGGGCGACGCAACCAATCACAAGCCGTGACGTCACGGGAGGCTGGACACGCGCGTATTTTAAAATGCGCGCTTGTCCAGCCTCCCGTGACGTCCTGGCTTGTGATTGGTTGCATCGCGGTCAACCAATCACAAGCCGGGAGGCTGGACGCGCGCATTTTAAAATGTGCGCGTGTCCAGCCTCCCATGACGTCACGGCTTGTGATTGGTCGCGGCGGCCATGTTGCCGGGACGCGGACCAATCACAGCAAGCCGTGATGTAATTTCAGGTCCTGCAGGATTTTAAAATTACGTTCCGGCGTTGTGATTGGTCCGCGTCCCGGCAACATGGCCGCCGCGACCAATCACAAGCCGGGACGTCACGGGAGGCTGGACACGCGCGCATTTTAAAATGTGCGCGTGTCCAGCCTCCCGTGACGTCCCGGCTTGTGATTGGTTACGTCGCCCATGTGACCACGACGCGCCCAATCACAACGCCGGAACATAATTTTAAAATCCTGCAAGGACCTGAAATTACGTCACGGCTTGCTGTGATTGGTCCGCGTCCCGGCAACATGGCCGCCGCGACCAATCACAAGCCGGGACTTCACGTAACCAAGTAAACGCGCGAATTTTAAACAAACAACGCTGCCGGTTCCCTCGCTGAGGTCCGGGCTGCGTCGGAGAGGTGAGTATAGCAATATTTTTTATTTTAATTCTCTCTTTTACACATTATTACATTAATGTTGTTTCGATACCCGATACCCGATACCACAAAAGTATCGGATCTCGGTATCGGAATTCCGATACAGCAAGTATCGGCCGATACCCGATACTTGCAGTATCGGAATGCTCAACACTAGTTCTGATGTTACTAATTGGTCTCCTGCGGCCGTGGAGGCCTTTCGGGAGCTGAAGCACCGGTTTTCTTCAGCTCCAGTCTTATGTCAGCCAGATGTCTCTCTCCCCTTCCAGGTCGAGGTTGATGCTTCTGAGATTGGAGCAGGGGCTGTTTTGTCACAGAGAAGCTCTGATGGCTCTGTGATGAAGCCATGTGCTTTCTTTTCAAGAAAGTTTTCGCCTGCCGAGCGGAATTATGATGTTGGTAATCGGGAGTTGTTGGCTATGAAGTGGGCATTTGAGGAGTTTCGACATTGGCTCGAAGGAGCTAAACATCGCGTGGTGGTCTTGACTGATCACAAAAATCTGATTTACCTTGAATCTGCCAAGCGCCTGAATCCTAGACAGGCTCGTTGGTCGTTGTTTTTCTCCCGTTTCAACTTCGTGGTCTCATACCTGCCTGGTTCGAAGAACGTGAAAGCTGATGCACTTTCTAGGCGTTTTGTGCCTGACTCTCCGGGAGTTTCTGAGCCGGCTGGTATTCTCGGAGAGGGAGTGATTTTGTCTGCCATTTCCCCAGATTTGCGACGAGTGCTGCAGAGATTTCAGGCGGATAGACCTGACCGTTGTCCACCAGAGAGACTGTTTGTCCCGGAGAGATGGACCAGCAGAGTTATTTCTGAGGTTCATTCTTCGGTGTTGGCGGGTCATCCTGGGATTTTTGGTACCAGAGATTTGGTGGCTAGGTCCTTCTGGTGGCCTTCCTTGTCGCGGGATGTGCGTTCCTTTGTGCAGTCTTGTAGGATTTGTGCTCGGGCTAAGCCTTGCTGTTCTCGTGCCAGCGGTTTGCTTTTGCCTTTGCCTATTCCGAAAAGGCCTTGGACGCACATTTCCATGGATTTTATTTCGGATCTTCCAGTATCTCAGAAAATGTCTGTCATCTGGGTGGTGTGTGATCGTTTTTCCAAGATGGTCCATTTGGTGCCCTTGCCTAAGTTGCCTTCTTCCTCCGATTTGGTTCCTCTATTTTTTCAGAATGTGGTTCGCTTGCACGGCATTCCTGAAAATATTGTGTCTGATAGAGGATCCCAGTTTGTGTCCAGGTTTTGGCGGACTTTTTGTGCTAAGATGGGCATTGATTTGTCTTTTTCGTCGGCCTTCCATCCTCAGACTAATGGCCAAACCGAGCGAACTAATCAGACGTTGGAAACTTATTTGAGATGTTTTGTTTCTGCTGATCAGGATGATTGGGTGACTTTTTTGCCATTGGCCGAGTTTGCCCTTAATAATCAGGCTAGTTCTGCTACTTTGGTTTCGCCTTTTTTCTGCAACTCTGGTTTCCATCCTCGTTTTTCCTAGGGTCAGGTTGAGCCTTCTGACTGTCCTGGGGTGGATTCTGTGGTGGATAGGTTGCAGCAGATTTGGAACCATGTGGTGGACAATTTGAGGTTGTCACAGGAGAAGGCTCAGCGCTTTGCCAACCGCCGCCGCGATGTGGGTCCCCGACTTCGTGTTGGGGATTTGGTGTGGCTGTCTTCTCGGTATGTTCCTATGAAGGTCTCCTCTCCTAAATTCAAGCCTCGCTTCATCGGTCCTTATAAGATCTTGGAAATCCTTAACCCGGTGTCTTTTCGTTTGGATCTCCCAGCATCGTTTGCCATTCATAAAGTGTTCCATAGGTCTTTGTTGCAGAGGTATGTGGTACCTGTGGTTCCTTCTGTTGAGCCTCCTGCTCCGGTGCTGGTCGAGGGCGAATTGGAGTACGTGGTGGAGAAGATTTTGGATTCTCATATCTCTAGATGGAGGCTTCAATATTTGGTTAAGTGGAAGGGCTATGGTCAGGAGGATAATTCCTGGGTTGTCGCCTCTGATGTTCATGCGGCCGATTTGGTTCATGCCTTCCACACGGCTCATCCTGATCGCCCTGGGGGTCTTGATGAGGGTTCGGTGACCCCTCCTCAAGGGGGGGTACTGTTGTGAACTCTATTTTTGGGCTCCCTCTAGTGGTCACAAGCGGTACTGTGTAGTGTTGTCTTTCTGCAGGTTGGCAGCATCAGCTGGTTCATTATCCTTGGTTGGTTTCCTATTTAGCTCACCTGGATACTCAGTTCCTTGCCTGCTCTCAGTGCTCTTCAGATTCCTTGTGACTACCTTGCTCCCAGTCTCTCCAAGACAAGCTAAGTATTTGTTTGTTTATTTTTTGATTATCAGCATTCATCATGTTTCTTGTCCAGCTTGCTAAAATGTGATTTCCTCGCTTGCTGGTTGCTCTAGGGGACTGAGTTTCTCCCCCCACACCGTTAGTTGGTGCGGGGGTTCTTGAAATCTCAGTGTGGATATTTTGTAAGGGTTTTTTACTGACCGCACAGACCCCTTTTCTATTTTCTGCTATCTAGTATTAGTGAGCCTCATTTGCTGAATCTGCTTTCACCCCTGTGTATGTGCCTTCCTCTTACCTCACCGTTATTATTTGTTGGGGGCTTCTATATCTTTGGGGATTATTTCTCTGGAGGCAAGTGAGGTCTTTCTTTCTCTCTAGGGGTAGTTAGTTCCTCAGGCTGGCTCGAGACATCTAGGATTTTAGCCACGTTCACCGGCTACCTTTAGTGTGTTGGATAGGTTCAGATTTGCGGTCAGTCCAGTTTGCCACCTCTCTAGAGCTTGTCCTATGTTTTGTTACTTAGCTGGAGTATTTTGTGATCCTCAACCACTAAGGATCATAACATAACCCTAACCCTAATGGGAAAATATAAATAAATACTTTTTTTATTTCATTATTTTTCCCTAACTAAGGCAATGATAATGGGGGGTTTGATTTACTATTTATAGAGGGTTTTTATAGCGGGTTTTTATGTTGGGTTTTTATGATTGGCAGCTGTCACACACTAAAAGACGCTTTTATTGCAAAAAATATTTTTTGCATTGCCACATTCCAAGAGCTATAATTTTTCCATATTTTGGTCCACAGAGTCATGTGAGGTCTTGTTTTTTGCAGGACGAGTTGATGTTTTTATTGGCATCATTTTCGGGCATATGACATTTTTTGATCGCTTTTTATTCCAATTTTTGTCAGGCAGAATGAACAAAAACCAGCAATTCGTGAATTTCTTTTGGGGGGGGGCATTTATACCATTCCGCTTTTGGTAAAATTGATAAAGCAGTTTTATTCTTTGGGTCAGTATAATTACAGCGATACCTCATTTATATTTTTTTTATGATTTGCCGCTTTCATACAATGAAAACTATTTTATAGAAAAAATAATTATTTTTGCATTGCTTTATTCTGACGGCTGTAACTTTCTTATTTTTTCTCTGATGATGCTGTATGGGAGCTCATTTTTTGAGGGACAAGATGACTTTTTTGGCGGTACAATGTTTATTTATATCTGTCTTTTTGATAGCGTGTTAGTCCACTTTTTGTTCGGCAGTATAATAATAAAGCGTTGTTTGCCTAATTTTTTTTTTTTTATGGTGTTCACTGAAGGGGTTAACTAGTGGGACAGTTTTATAGGTCGGGTCATTATGGTCACGGCGATACTAAATATGTGTACTTTTATTGTTTTTTTTTCTTCTTTAATTTACATAAAGAAATGTATTTATTGGAACAATATTTTCTTTTTTATTTATTTATTTAGGATTTTTTTTTTTACACATGTAAATATTTTTTTTTTACTTTTTCACTTTGTCCCAGTGTGGGACATCACAGTATAGTGTCAGATCGGTGATCTGACACTTTGCAATGCACTGTGTCAGATCAGCGATCTGACAGGCACTGCAGGAGGCTTGCCGGTGCCTGCTCTGAGCAGGCGCTTGAAAGCCACCTCCCTGCAGGACCCGGAAGGACCCCCACAGCCATCTTGGACCCGGGGCCTTCAAGGAGGAGGATGGAGGAGATGCGATGTGATCGCGTTGCTCTGAGGGTCTCAGGGAAGCACGCAGGGAGCCCCCTCCCTGCGCGATGCTTTCCTATGCTGCCTCAACGCTGCGATCATGTTTGATCACAGTGTTCCAGGGGTTAATGTGCCAGGAGCGGTCCGTGACGTGTGCGCGGCTGATCGTGTTAGACGTACTATCCTGTCAGTGGTCATATGGGCCCTTACCACCTCGACGGGATAGTACGTCTAATGTCAGAAAGGGTTTAAGATCTCTACATTTTCAGTTTCGAATTTGACTGTCCACCCTTTCTGGAATTGTTGGAGACACCTGCCATGCATTGTGTGACGTTCTGCATGCCGACTTCCTCCACCAACCCACAGCTGAGCTCTGGATGAAAAATGCAGCAAAATTCAATGAAGTGTATAATTTTACTAACTGTGTGGGGATTGTGGATGGCAAACATATTCGGATTCTGAAACCTGCAGGAAGTGGATCTGAGTACTTCAATTATAAAAAATACTTTTCCATTATTTTGATGGCAATTGTGGATGCTGAATGTCGATTTGTCGCCGTTGACGTTGGCTCATTTGGACAAGAAAATGACTCACACTTTCAAAAACTGGGACATGGGACGATTGTATGGGAATGATTTTAATTTTCCCCTGCCACAACCTCTTACTAACACTGAAGGACCACCAATGCCGTTTGTTATTGTTGGTGATGAGGCCTTTCAAATGTCTGGCAACCTCCTAAAACCATACTCAAGTCAGGACTTGAGTCACACAAAAAGGATTTTCAACTACTGACTGACAATGGCACGAAGAACTGTGGAGTGTGCCTTTGGTTTGCTGGCATCTAAATGGCGCATTTTGGGCACAGTCATAAATCTAAAAATAGAGACAATTGATGAGGTTATGAAAGCATGTGTTGTTCTGCATAACTACATCCTGTCAAAAGAGCAACCCCACTTTGAACTTGAGGAAACCACATTGCAGGATTACCAACATCACCCTCTTAGGACTACAGTCAAAGTTGCCCAATTGAGGGATAAATTTGCAGTCTAATTTGTTTCTGACAGTGGATGTGTGTCATGGGAAGATGAAATGGTTTAACCTGTAAATAAAATGTACCTGTAATGTTATGTACTTTTAATGTTATGTACTTGTAATGTTATGTATCTGTAATGTTATGTACCTGTAATGTTTTCTGACTCTAATATTAACACCTTGAATCTAACTTGTATAATAAAAACCCTAACTGTTACACCCATTCATGCTTCACTCAACAATACACACATGGTTAAATAAAGAGATAAAGAAAACACAATGAGACCGGTATTGTGAATCAAAACAATTTTTACTAACAGAAAGAAAAAATGTACAACTTTTTTTTAAAAAAAGGAATAATTATTAATTACTTTTGGGGTCCGTGGGAGGGAGTAACATGCTGGACCAGGGGGGTGTCAGGCTGTGATGGTAGGTTAGGAGTGGTTGGGGAAGTTGTTACAGGGGAAGTGTAAGACAATTGGAGGATTGGGTCAAACACATTGGGGGAAGACACATTGGGGGAAGAAGACACATTAGGAGTGGCAAACAAGTTGGAAGGAATTGACACATTGGAAGGGAAAGAACGAAGCAAAGGTGTATACAGACTAGAAAACACAGACACATTAGGAGATGAGGGTTGAGGGGGTGCATGAAATATATTTTTCCCTGTTTTTCTCCTCCGGGACTTCGTTTTTGCTGCTTTTTTTCCCTGGTGCTGCAATAGTGTAGAAGTGTGGGCTGCTGCACTCGGCTTCAAGGTGGTGGATGTGGTGGCTGGGTTGCTGCACTCAGCTGCGTGGTGAAGCTGGGTGTTCTTGGCAATGTTGTAATGTCCATCGGTGGAGACGGTGGTAGATAAGTCACTTGGTGAGTCGGTGCTGGTGGATTCTGCCACAGCTGCTGTCCTGGAGCTTGTTGCCCTGTAGGGAAAGAACTTTGTTCCTGCTGCTAATATCGGGACCGCTGCATGGCCTTGGCATAAGCATCCTGACAGGCCTTCACAAACAGCTGGAGATCAGGACTAAGGTTTTCCATCACGGCACGTTCTATAGTTGAAAAATAATGTCGCGCCGGTCTACTAAAGTCACCTTCCAGGTGGTCAAGGCGTTTGTGGACTTCCTGGAAGAGTATGTTCACATGAGTGAACCCACTCTCCATTCTATCCACAACCAGCTTCATCCCAGCCAGGAAGACCAAGCTTAAGTGAATAAACTCGGGCATGACTGACCTCTCCCAAGCCCTCTGCCCCTGCTGAGCAGACCCAAGTAAAGTAGTCACATAGGGCTGGGAGAGGGGAAAACCAGAAGGACCGGCTTCCTGTTCCCCAGCCTGTGAAGCCTGCCTGGTTGCTGCTTTGCTGGTGGATGATTGGGAGGGTTCCGGTTCATTGGCTGGTCGATGAGGGGCCGCTCCAACAGAGGAAGATCCAGGTTCTACAGTGCAGCTCCAGGTTCTGTTTGGAAATGAAATAAAAAAAGATTATGACAAAAAAGAATAAATTAAATAATAGTGAAAGACAACACAAAAGATACTCACATTTGCTGAGCAAGCACTGGCTTCAGAAAAGAAAGCTCTTTATGATATTTGTATTTTCTTAGTTTTTGTGATGCACCACTTCGAAACCGAATCTCCTCTCTCAAGTCCTTATTAAAGCAATCCTTCATCGAATGCCAGTGAACTTTTATTCACTCCTTTGTGAAGGGGGAAAAAAAATTGTTAAAAGACAGCAAAATTTACAGAAAAACAGAGGCGGACAAAATGGCTATACTTACCAAAATCCTTTCTTACTTTTGGCATTGCATAGTCCCAATCATCCATCAGCGATCTGACCACTTCTTCCAGGAGTCGTCGGATCAAGACTGATTTGGAATTATTCCAAACATGGGGGTACGACAACGCTGCTCTGTCTTGCACAGCATGAATCAGTCGGTCATTATCTATGTCACGTTGTGGAACCTATAGATGAAATGCAAAAAAAAAATTTGTTAGTAAAAATGACATCAAATTAAATAACAACTCTGATAAAGGATACTTACACCCCGTCTTTACAACTCAGCAACTTGAGGCCGACGACCCTGGGAAGAATCATTTCCACTTGACTGCTCCTTCTCTTCTGCAGTGTCAGGTTCCTGTGAAGAAAATACATGATTTAACACATGTCTAGTATTGACAGTCAATACATACCAATAAGTAAATCAAATGTGATTACATAATCAGTGTCACGGGCACTTTCGGAACCTTCAGTGGAGGACATGTTGAGCAGGCAGCAGTCAGGTGAAACACCAAAAAAACAAAAAAAACAAACAAATGTAACTTGTTAAAAGCAAAACACAATTTAGCAAAAAAAAAAAGACACCAATACTTACATTACAGGCAGTAGTAGTTACAGCAGGCAGGCACCACACAACAGAAGCCGTAGCACAGCACCAGGACAGACTGAAGAACAGCACCAGGACAGCAGTACCAGGACCAAGACAGCAGCACTGGGACAAAGAGAGCAGCACCAGCACCAAGATATTTTCACATCTTTTATACTTACATACAGACAGCACCACTGGGACCAAGACGGCAGTACTGGGACCAAGACAGCAGCACCTAATCTACAATGAGTGTAAAAAAAAGATCTGTACGGAGTACAGAGTGCAAAGACAGAAAGACATTTTCACATCTTCTATACTTACATATAGATGGCTGTTGTGAATTCTGCTCTTGGGTTCCCTCCGGTGGTTGTTGGTAGTAATGCAGTTGTCCCTGGGTTGCAATCCTGGGCAGGTGTCCCTGCTGATTGCAGCTCTGACTGGGATATTTAGGTGTGCAGGATTCATTAGCCCTTGCCAGTTGTCCATTGTTCTTGGAGGTTTTGCATCTCTGTCTGGTTCCTCCTGCCCTGCTTCCAAATCAGCAAAGATAAGTGTCTGGTTTTGTTTCTACAGCACACATGCTGTGTGCTTTACAATTCAGTACTATTCAATGTTTTTTCTTGTCCAGCTTAGACTGTGTTTGGTTATTTCAGTCAAGTTGGATTCTCAGGAGATGCAGATATACATTCCATGTCTTTAGTTATATACTCACAGTCAATATTTGTGGGGGCTGCCTATCATTTGGGGTTCTGCTCTGAGGCAAGATAGAATTCCCATTTCCATCTATAGGGGTATTTAGTCCTCCGGCTGTGTCGAGGTGTCTAGGATGTGTTAGGTACACCCCACGGCTACTTCTATTTGCGGTGACAGTTTAGGGTTTGCGGTCAGTACAGGTTCCACCTACTCCTGAGAAAGTCTCATGCGGCTCCAAGGTCACCAGATCATAACAGTACAACTAGCCAACAATGAGTTAAATGCATCTCAGAAGAAGGGAAGAAAGAGCCATTTTTTTTCTGTAGCCTGCTTTGTCTTTTCTTCCCTCTTTTTCTCTGGGTGGCTGAGGAGTCTTGTGCTAGCATGGATGTTCAGGGATTAGCTTCTCGTGTAGACCAGCTTGCTGCTAGGGTACAGGGTATTTCTGATTATATTGTTCAGACTCCAGTTTTAGAGCCTAAGATTCCTACTCCTGATTTGTTTTTTGGGGACAGGTCCAAATTTTTGAGTTTTAAAAACAACTGTAAACTGTTTTTTGCTCTGAGACCTTGATCCTCTGGTGATTCCATTCAGCAGGTTAAAATTGTCATCTCCCTGCTGCGTGGTGATCCTCAGGTATGGGCATTTTCCCTGGAATCTGGGAATCCGGCCTTGCTTAATATAGACGCCTTTTTTCAGGCTTTAGGATTATTATATGATGAACCAAATTCTTTGGATCAAGTGGAGAAGACCTTGTTGGTCCTGTCTCAGGGTCAAGAAGCGGCAGAATTGTATTGTCAGAAATGTAGAAAATGGTCTGTGTTGACTAAATGGAATGATGATGCTTTGGCGGCAATTTTTAGAAAGGGTCTTTCTGAATCCGTTAAAGATGTTATGGTGGGGTTTCCCACGCCTTTCGGTCTGAGTGATTCTATGTCTCTGGCCATTCAGATTGATCGGCGTTTGCGGGAGCGCAGAACTGTGCGCACTGTGGCGTTGTCCTCAGAGCAGATGCCTGAGTCAATGCAGTGTGATAGGATTCTGTCTAGAATGGAATAACAGGTATTCAGACGTCAGAATAGGTTGTGTTTTTATTGTGGCGATGCTTCTCATGTCATTTCAGTCTGTCCTAGGCATACAAAGAGGATCGCTAGTTCTGTACAACCTAAATTTTTATTATCTGTGTCCTTGATCTGCTCATTATCATCATTTTCTGTCATGGCGTTTGTGGATTCAGGCGCCGCCTTGAACTTAATGGACTTTGAGTTTGCCAGGCGTTGTGGTTTTCCCTTGCAGTCTTTGCAGAACCCTACTCCTTTAAAGGGCATTGATGCTACACCTTTGGTTAAAAATAAGCCCCAGTTCTGGATGCAGGTGACCATGTGCATGGCGCCAGCCCATCAGGAAGATTGTCGATTTCTGGTGTTGCATAATTTACATGATGCTATCGTGCTGGGTTTTCCGTGGTTGCAGGCACATAATCCTGTGTTGGATTGGAAGTCTATGTCTGTGACTAGTTGGGGATGTCAGGGGGTTCATAATGATGTTCCTTTGATGTCAATCTCCTCTTCTTCCACTTCTGAAATTCCAGAGTTTTTGTCTGATTTTCAGGATGTATTCGATGAGCCCAAGTCCAGTTCCCTTCCACCGCATAGGGACTGTGATTGTGCGATTGACTTGATTCCAGGCTGTAAGTTTCCTAAGGGCCGACTTTTTAACCTGTCTGTGCCTGAACATACCGCCATGCGGAGTTATGTTAAGGAGTCTTTGGAGAAAGGACATATTCGGACATCTTCTTCACCGTTGGGAGCAGGTTTTTTTTTTGTTGCTAAGAAGGATGGCTCCTTGAGACCCTGTATTGATTATCGCCTCTTGAATAAGATCACGGTTAAGTTTCAATACCCTTTACCTCTGCTTTCCGATTTGTTTGCTAGGGTTAAGGGGGCTAGTTGGTTTACTAAGATTGACCTTCGGGGGGCATATAATCTTGTTTGTATTAAGCAGGGTGATGAATGGAAAACTGCGTTTAATACGCCCGAAGGCCATTTTGAATACCTTGTGATGCCATTCGGGCTCTCTAATGCTCCATCTGTTTTTCAGTCCTTCATGCACGATATCTTCCGGACTTATCTTGATAAATTCATGATTGTATATTTGGATGACATTTTAATTTTTTCCGATGATTGGGAGTCTCATGTCAAACAGGTCAGGATGGTATTTCAGATCCTTCGTGATAATGCTTTGTTTGTGAAGGGGTCTAAGTGTCTCTTTGGAGTGCAGAAGGTTTCTTTTTTGGGCTTTATTCTTTCTCCCTCATCTATAGAGATGGATCCGGTTAGGGTTCAGGCCATTCATGATTGGATTCAACCCACATCTGTGAAGAGCCTTCAGAAATTTTTGGGCTTTGCTAATTTTTATCGCCGTTTCATTGCTAACTTCTCCAGTGTGGTTAAACCCTTGACCGATTTGACGAAGAAAGGCGCTGATGTGACGAATTGGTCCTCTGCGGCTGTCTCTGCCTTTCAGGAGCTTAAACGCCGATTTACTTCTGCCCCGGTGTTGCGTCAACCAGATGTTTCTCTTCCGTTTCAGGTTGAGGTTGACGCTTCTGAGATTGGGGCAGGGGCCGTTTTGTCTCAGAGGGATCCTGTTGGTTCCCTGATGAAACCGTGTGCCTTCTTTTCCCGTAAGTTTTCGCCCGCTGAACGCAATTATGATGTCGGCAATCGGGAGTTGTTGGCTATGAAGTGGGCGTTTGAGGAGTGGCGACATTGGCTCGAGGGAGCTAAGCACCGTATTGTGGTCTTGACCGATCATAAAAATCTGATTTACCTCGAGTCTGCCAGGCGGCTGAATCCTAGACAGGCTCGATGGTCCTTGTTTTTTTCCCGTTTTGATTTTGTGGTCTCGTATCTTCCGGGTTCTAAGAATGTTAAGGCTGAGGCCCTCTCTAGGAGTTTTTTGCCTGATTCTCTTGAGGTCCTTGAACCGGTCGGCATTCTTAAAGAAGGGGTGGTCCTTTCTGCCATTTCCCCTGATTTACGACGGGTTCTTCAGGAATTTCAGGCTGACAAACCTGACCGCTGTCCAGTAGGGAAACTGTTTGTACCTGATAGATGGACTAGTAGAGTGATTTCTGAGGTTCATTGTTCTGTGTTGGCTGGCCATCCTGGTATTTTTGGTACCAGAGATTTGGTTGGTAGGTCCTTTTGGTGGCCTTCTTTGTCGCGTGATGTGCGTTCTTTTGTGCAGTCCTGTGGGACTTGTGCGCGGGCCAAGCCTTGTTGTTCCCGTGCTAGTGGGTTGCTTTTGCCTTTGCCGGTCCCTGAGAGGCCTTGGATGCATATTTCTATGGATTTTATTTCTGATCTTCCGGTTTCCCAGAAGATGTCTGTCATCTGGGTTGTTTGTGACCGGTTCTCTAACATGGTCCATTTGTTGCCTTTACCTAAATTGCCTTCCTCTTCTGATTTGGTTCCGTTGTTTTTTCAGCATGTGGTTCGTTTGCATGGTATTCCGGAGAATATTGTGTCCGACAGAGGTTCCCAGTTTGTTTCTAGGTTTTGGCGGGCCTTTTGTGCTAGGCTGGGCATTGATTTGTCTTTTTCTTCTGCATTTCATCCTCAGACAAATGGCCAGACCGAGCGAACTAATCAGACTTTAGAAACTTATCTGAGATGCTTTGTGTCTGCTGATGAGGATGATTGGGTGGCTTTTTTGCCATTGGCCGAGTTTGCCCTTAATAATCGGGCTAGTTCGGCTACCTTGGTTTCGCCCTTTTTTTGTAATTTTGGTTTTCATCCTCGTTTTTCTTCGGGGCAGGTTGAGCCTTCTGACTGTCCTGGTGTGGATTCTGTGGTTGACAGGTTGCAGCAGATTTGGGCTCATGTGGTGGACAATTTGGTATTGTCTCAGGAGGAGGTTCAACGTTTTGCTAACCGTCGTCGGTGTGTTGGTTCCCGGCTTCGGGTTGGGGATCTGGTCTGGTTGTCTTCCCGTCATATTCCTATGAAGGTTTCTTCCCCTAAGTTTAAGCCTCGCTTTATTGGTCCTTATAGGATTTCTGAGATTATTAATCCGGTGTCTTTTCGATTGGCCCTTCTGGCTTCTTTTGCTATCCATAATGTCTTCCATAGATCTTTATTGCGGAAATATGTGGTGCCCGTTGTTCCCTCTGTTGATCCTCCGGCCCCTGTGTTGGTTGATGGGGAGTTGGAGTATGTGGTTGAGAAGATTTTGAATTCTCGCTTTTCGAGGCGGAGGCTTCAGTACCTTGTTAAATGGAAGGGTTATGGCCAGGAGGATAATTCTTGGGTTTTTGCCTCTGATGTCCATGCTGCTGATTTGGTCCGTGCCTTTCATCTGGCTCGTCCTGATTGGCCTGGGGGCTCTGGTGAGGGTTCGGTGACCCCTCTTCAAGGGGGGGTACTGTTGTGAATTCTGCTCTTGGGTTCCCTCCGGTGGTTGTTGGTAGTAATGCAGTTGTCCCTGGGTTGCAATCCTGGGCAGGTGTCCCTGCTGATTGCAGCTCTGACTGGGATATTTAGGTGTGCAGGATTCATTAGCCCTTGCCAGTTGTCCATTGTTCTTGGAGGTTTTGCATCTCTGTCTGGTTCCTCCTGCCCTGCTTCCAAATCAACAAAGATAAGTGTCTGGTTTTGTTTCTACAGCACACATGCTGTGTGCTTTACAATTCAGTACTATTCAATGTTTTTTCTTGTCCAGCTTAGACTGTGTTTGGTTATTTCAGTCAAGTTGGATTCTCAGGAGATGCAGATATACATTCCATGTCTTTAGTTAGATGGTGGAATTTTTGTATTATCTGCTGTGGATATTTTTAGGGTTTTAATACTGACCGCTTAGTATTCTGTCCTATCCTTTCCTATTTAGCTAGTGTGGCCTCTTTTGCTAAATCCTGATTTCTGCCTGCGTGTGTCTTTCCTCTAATACTCACAGTCAATATTTGTGGGGGGCTGCCTATCCTTTGGGGTTCTGCTCTGAGGCAAGATAGAATTCCCATTTCCATGTATAGGGGTATTTAGTCCTCCGGCTGTGTCGAGGTGTCTAGGATGTGTTAGGTACACCCCACGGCTACTTCTAGTTGCGGTGACAGTTTAGGGTTTGCGGTCAGTACAGGTTCCACCTACTCCTGAGAAAGTCTCATGCGGCTCCAAGGTCACCGGATCATAACAGATGGCACCACTGGGACCAAGATGGCGGCACTGGGACCAAGATGGCAGTACTGGCAACAAGACGGAGGCACTGGGATCAAGACGGCAGGACTGGGACCAAGACAGCAGCACCTAATCTACAAGGAATGTAAAAAAAAAATCTGTACGGAGTACAGAGTGCAAAAACAAAGACAGTTTTACATCTTCTATGCTTACATATAGACGGCACCAATGGGACCAAGACGGTGCAACTGGGACCAAGACGGCGGCACTGGGACCAAGAAGTCGATACTGGGACCAAGACGGAGGCACTGGGACCATGACAGCGGCACTGGGACCAAGACAGCAGTACCGGGATGGCAGCAACAAGCAGTCTAGAAGCAACAGAAAAAAAAACATAAGTACAGAGTACAGAATGCAGTGAGAGACAGACCTTTTCAAAGCTTCTATACCTACATCCAGAGTATTCTGCCTTCATCCAATGTACTGTGCCCACATCCAGAGTCTTCTGCCTTCTTCCAATGTCCTGTTGCTGCATCAAGACTCTTGAGAGTAATGGGCTTCCTATATCCAGGCACCCTTTTAAACTGGCAATTTTCAGGTGGTTACATCATTTTGAAGGCAAAAGTAGTCAGAAGTACGCATGCGTATCGAGCACAAGCGTACTCATGTCCTTATGTAACCATGCTTTCCCATAGACAGTAATGCTTTTTTTACGCAATTGTATGCATGCGGACGATTTAGCAATTTTTGCCGCTACAAAATGCAACATGTTGCATTCGCCGGAACCCACCGCACACCTCCAAACGACGCATGTGTACGCATCCACAAGCGAACACATGCAAAAACATGTCACTGCGTACACAAAGTTAGAGATATATTCGAGTGACGCATGCAGATTGATGTGGATCGTACGCTGCGCACACAGACGCAAATGTGAACCCAGCCTAAGTAAAGAGTTAAATAAAAACATACATTGTCACTAGCATATATATACGCAATAATAGATTGAACTTACATAGGCTGTAACCAAACAGCAACTGTTAATTTTACAAAAAATGGAAAAATAATTGCATGGGCTCCCACGTAATTTTCATAACCAGCAAAGAGAAAGCCGACAGCTGAGGGCTGATGTTAATATTCTGGGAAGGAGCCAATAGCCATAAAGGTTCCCAAGCTATTAATATCAGCTCACACCTATTTTGATAGCCTTTACTGGCTAGTTTACAGGGGGATTCCCAGAAAAAAATTACTTTGGGTCCCCCTATAAAATGTAACCTTAAAGGCTGGGCAGACAGCTGCCGGCTGATATTATGGTTTTCCATTGTTCACTTCAAATAGATCACTCTGTTTGTAAGGACTCTATATAATATATGAGTTTCACTTTTTGTATTGAAGCACTGAAATAAATTATCTTTTTGCTGATATTCTAATTTTGTGAGAAGCACCTGTACATGACATGAAAGACACAATGATTTACCTGCCAGCGAAACAAACTTGTGGACATCAAAGCTAGAGTTGCACAACCTAAACAGCCTGGTTCAGTCTTACCTTCACTTTCTCCTTTTTCTATCAGATACCCTAAACTCCAAACCTATTGACTTCTGTTTCAACATATTCGACCAGTGCCATGAACTGCTTTTCATGTACTGTCATGTCTAGCTTCCAGTGAATGGTCCAAAAGGGTGGGGTTGCTTCGTCAAATTCAAGTAGAGCAGGTTATTCAGTATAAGTGTGGAAAACCTAACATTTCTCAAAATAAATAAGGAATGGTTTAGTGCTGACTTTCATTCACCTACGGCTGTGGCCAATCATTAAATTTGCAATGCCACCTGCATGCTTAACTGTCCATTTTCTGTCTCATATACTATTTTGCTACTATCAGTGTCATGCTATCATATAATCTATACTGCAATTCTGCTGCTGCAGGGGCTGCCGTTGCTGGCCCTAAATTGCCACATATTTGCCCTGTCTGAACTGTCCCCCATGCTGCTTCTTTGGCAGCCACTGAACAACCACACCAGCCACAAGCATAAAACAGCTCCCAAAATAGGTCTAATTTTTTAAAAGGCTTGGTGACAACAAGTTATAGCTTCTTCCCTTTTAAAATAGTACTCCTATTATGTCCCTCAAAAAAGAGGATAATTTTTGGACTGCTTGAGATAAAGCCTTTGTAATTGCATAATCATTTGGTGGTTAGTGTTGTGAAATTGGATTCTGGGCTCCCCCGGTGGCCACTTGTGGAATTGTACTTGTGTGCATCATCCCCTCTGTTCACCTGCTCCTATCAGGATGTGGGAGTCGCTATATAACCTTGCTCCTCTGTCAGTTTCATGCCGGTCAACAATGTAATCAGAAGCCTTTCTGTGCATGTTCCTGCTACTAGACAACTCCCAGCTAAGTTGGACTTTTGTCCTTGTGTGTTTTTGCATTTTGTTCCTGTTCACAGCTGCTGTTTCGTTACTGTGTCTGGAAAGCTCTTGTGAGCGGAAATTGCCACTCTGGTGTTATGAGTTAATGCTAGAGTCTTAAAGTAATTTCTGGATGGTGTTTTGATAGGGTTTTCTGCTGACCATGAAAGTGCCCTTTCTGTCTTCTTGCTATCTAGTAAGCGGACCTCGATTTTTGCTAAACCTATTTTCATACTACGTTTGTCATTTCATCTAAAATCACCGCCAATATATGTGGGGGCCTCTGTCTGCCTTTTGGGAAAATTTCTCTAGAGGTGAGCCAGGACTGTCTTTTCCTCTGCTAGGATTAGGTAGTTCTCCGGCTGGCGCTGGGCATCTAGGGATAAAAAAACGTACGCATGCTACCCGGCCACTTCTAGTTGTGCGGCAGGTTTAGTTCATGGTCAGTATAGTTTCCATCTTCCAAGAGCTAGTTCTCATATATGCTGGGCTATGTTCTCTCGCCATTGAGAATCATGACAGTTTGACCGGCCAAAAAAAAGGGTTAAATTACTGGCTGAGAAAGGAGAGAAAAAAGAAGTCTGCTACAATTTTTTTTTTTTTTTTTTCTCTAGTTCTGAGTGTGCTCTTAATTGAATCACTTGCTAGTCTGCCTATACTGCAGCCTTCCTCTCTTTCTCTCCTTCTTATCCTTGAATGGCTCTGTGTTCACCTGTTTCAAATGGATCTTCAGAGTGTAGCTACAGGTTTGAATAATCTCACCACAAAGGTACAAAATTTGCAAGATTTTGTTGTTCATGCACCTATGTCTGAGCCTAGAATTCCTTTGCCTGAATTCTTCTCGGGGAATAGATCTCACTTTCAAAATTTTAAAAATAATTGCAAATTGTTTTTGTCCCTGAAGTCTCGCTCTGCCGGAGACCCTGCACAGCAGGTCAGGATTGTAATTTCCTTGCTCCGGGGCGACCCTCAAGACTGGGCTTTTGCATTGGCACCAGGGGATCCTGCGTTGCTCAATGTGGATGCGTTTTTTCTGGCCTTGGGGTTGCTTTATGAGGAACCTCATTTAGAGCTTCAGGCGGAAAAGGCCTTGATGTCCTTGTCTCAGGGGCAAGATGAAGCTGAAATATACTGCCAAAAATTCCGCAAATGGTCTGTGCTTACTCAGTGGAATGAGTGCGCCCTGGCGGCGATTTTCAGAGAAGGTCTCTCTGATGCCATTAAGGATGTTATGGTGGGGTTCCCTGTGCCTGCGAGTCTGAATGAGTCCATGACAATGGCTATTCAGATCGATAGGCGTCTGCGGGAGCGCAAACCTGTGCACCATTTGGCGGTGTCTACTGAGAAAATGCCAGAAAATATGCAATGTGATAGAATTCTGTCCAGAAGCGAGCGGCAGAATTTTAGACGAAAAAATGGGTTGTGCTTCTATTGTGGTGATTCAACTCATGTTATATCAGCATGCTTTAAGCGTACTAAGAAGCCTGACAAGTCTGTTTCAATTAGCATTTTACAGTCTAAGTTTATTCTATCTGTGACCCTGATTTGTTCTTTGTCATCTATTACCGCGGACGCCTATGTCGACTCTGGCGCTGCTTTGAGTCTTATGGATTGGTCCTTTGCCAAACGCTGTGGGTATGATTTGGAGCCATTGGAGGCTCCGATACCTCTGAAAGGGATTGACTCCACCCCATTGGCTAGTAATAAACCACAATACTGGACACAAGTGACTATGCGTGTTAATCCGGATCACCAGGAGGTTATTCGCTTTCTGGTGCTGTATAATCTACATGATGTTTTGGTGCTGGGATTGCCATGGCTGCAATCTCATAACCCAGTCCTCGACTGGAGAGCTATGTCTGTGTTAAGCTGGGGATGTAAAGGAACTCATGGGGACGTACCTTTGGTTTCCATTTCATCATCTATTCCCTTTGAGATTCCTGAATTCTTGTCTGACTTTCGTGACGTTTTTGAAGAACCCAAGGTTGGTTCACTACCTCCGCACCGGGAGTGCGATTGTGCCATAGACTTGATCCCGGGTAGTAAATACCCTAAGGGTCGTTTATTTAATCTGTCTGTGCCTGAACACGCGGCTATGCGAGAATATATAAAGGAGTCCTTGGAAAAGGGACATATTCGTCCTTCGTCATCTCCCTTAGGAGCCGGTTTTTTCTTTGTGTCTAAGAAAGACGGCTCTTTGAGGCCGTGTATTGATTATCGACTTTTGAATAAAATCACGGTTAAATATCAATATCCGTTACCACTGCTTACTGATTTGTTTGCTCGTATAAAGGGGGCCAAGTGGTTCTCTAAGATTGATCTCCGTGGGGCGTATAATTTGGTGCGAATCAAGCAGGGGGATGAGTGGAAAACCGCATTTAATACGCCCGAGGGCCATTTTGAGTAATTGGTGATGCCTTTTGGTCTTTCAAATGCCCCTTCAGTCTTCCAGTCCTTTATGCATGACATTTTCCGCGATTATTTGGACAAATTTATGATTGTGTATCTGGATGATATTCTGATTTTTTCGGATGACTGGGACTCTCATGTCCAGCAGGTCAGGAGGGTTTTTCAGGTTTTGCGGTCTAATTCCTTGTGTGTGAAGGGTTCTAAGTGTGTTTTTGGGGTTCAAAAGATTTCCTTCTTGGGATACATTTTTTCCCCCTCTTCCATCGAGATGGATCCTGTCAAGGTTCAGGCTATTGGTGACTGGACGCAACCCTCTTCTCTTAAGAGTCTTCAGAAATTTTTGGGCTTTGCTAACTTTTATCGTCGATTTATTGCTGGTTTTTCTGATGTTGTAAAACCATTGACTGATTTGACTAAGAAGGGTGCTGATGTTGCTGATTGGTCCCCTGATGCTGTGGAGGCCTTTCGGGAGCTCAAGCGCCGCTTTTCTTCCGCCCCAGTGTTGCGTCAGCCTGATGTTGCTCTTCCTTTTCAGGTTGAGGTCGACGCTTCTGAAATCGGAGCTGGGGCGGTGTTGTCGCAGAGAAGTTCCGACTGCTCCGTGATGAGACCTTGTGCTTTTTTTTCCCGTAAATTTTCGCCCGCCGAGCGGAATTATGATATTGGGAATCGGGAGCTTTTGGCCATGAAGTGGGCTTTTGAGGAGTGGCGTCACTGGCTTGAGGGGGCCAGACATCAGGTGGTGGTATTGACTGACCACAAAAATTTAATTTACCTTGAGTCTGCCAGGCGCCTGAATCCTAGACAGGCGCGCTGGTCGTTGTTTTTCTCTCGGTTTAATTTTGTGGTGTCTTACCTACCGGGTTCTAAGAATGTTAAGGCGGATGCCCTTTCTAGGAGTTTTGAGCCTGACTCCCCTGGTAATTCTGAGCCCACAGGTATCCTTAAAGATGGAGTGATATTGTCTGCCGTTTCTCCAGACCTGCGGCGGGCCTTGCAGGAGTTTCAGGCGGATAGACCTGATCGTTGCCCACCTGGTAGACTGTTTGTTCCTGATGATTGGACCAGTAGAGTCATCTCTGAGGTTCATTCTTCTGCGTTGGCAGGTCATCCTGGAATCTTTGGTACCAGGGATTTGGTGGCAAGGTCCTTCTGGTGGCCTTCCCTGTCACGAGATGTGCGAGGCTTTGTGCAGGCTTGTGACGTTTGTGCTCGGGCCAAGCCTTGTTGTTCTCGGGCTAGTGGATTGTTGTTACCCTTGCCTATCCCGAAGAGGCCTTGGACGCACATCTCGATGGATTTTATTTCGGATCTGCCTGTTTCTCATAAGATGTCTGTCATCTGGGTGGTGTGTGACCGTTTCTCTAAGATGGTCCATCTGGTTCCCTTGCCTAAGTTGCCTTCTTCTTCCGAGTTGGTTCCTCTGTTTTTTCAAAATGTTGTTCGTTTGCATGGTATTCCGGAGAATATCGTTTCTGACAGAGGGACCCAATTCGTGTCTAGATTTTGGCGGGCATTCTGTGCTAGGATGGGCATAGATTTGTCTTTTTCGTCTGCTTTCCATCCTCAGACTAATGGCCAGACCGAGCGGACTAATCAGACCTTGGAGACATATTTGAGGTGTTTTGTGTCTGCGGATCAGGATGATTGGGTTGCTTTTTTGCCTTTGGCGGAGTTCGCCCTCAATAATCGGGCCAGCTCTGCCACCTTGGTGTCCCCGTTTTTCTGTAATTCGGGGTTTCATCCTCGATTTTCCTCCGGTCAAGTGGAATCTTCGGATTGTCCTGGAGTGGATGCTGTGGTGGAGAGGTTGCATCAGATTTGGGGGCAGGTGGTGGACAATTTGAAGTTGTCCCAGGAGAAGACTCAGCTTTTTGCCAACCGCCGTCGTCGTGTTGGTCCTCGGCTTTGTGTTGGGGACTTGGTGTGGTTGTCTTCTCGTTTTGTCCCTATGAGGGTTTCTTCTCCTAAGTTTAAGCCTCGGTTCATCGGCCCGTACAAGATATTGGAGATTCTTAACCCTGTGTCCTTCCGTTTGGACCTCCCTGCATCCTTTTCGATTCATAATGTTTTTCATCGGTCATTGTTGCGCAGGTATGAGGTACCGGCTGTGCCTTCCGTTGAGCCTCCTGCTCCGGTGTTGGTTGAGGGTGAGTTGGAGTACGTTGTGGAAAAGATCTTGGACTCTCGTGTTTCCAGACGGAAACTCCAGTATCTGGTCAAATGGAAGGGATACGGTCAGGAGGATAATTCTTGGGTCACTGCCTCTGATGTTCATGCCTCCGATCTTGTCCGTGCCTTTCATAGGGCTCATCCTGATCGCCCTGGTGGTTCTGGTGAGGGTTCGGTGCCCCCTCCTTGAGGGGGGGGTACTGTTGTGAAATTGGATTCTGGGCTCCCCCGGTGGCCACTTGTGGAATTGTACTTGTGTGCATCATCCCCTCTGTTCACCTGCTCCTATCAGGATGTGGGAGTCGCTATATAACCTTGCTCCTCTGTCAGTTTCATGCCGGTCAACAATGTAATCAGAAGCCTTTCTGTGCATGTTCCTGCTACTAGACAACTCCCAGCTAAGTTGGACTTTTGTCCTTGTGTGTTTTTGCATTTTGTTCCTGTTCACAGCTGCTGTTTCGTTACTGTGTCTGGAAAGCTCTTGTGAGCGGAAATTGCCACTCTGGTGTTATGAGTTAATGCTAGAGTCTTAAAGTAATTTCTGGATGGTGTTTTGATAGGGTTTTCTGCTGACCATGAAAGTGCCCTTTCTGTCTTCTTGCTATCTAGTAAGCGGACCTCGATTTTTGCTAAACCTATTTTCATACTACGTTTGTCATTTCATCTAAAATCACCGCCAATATATGTGGGGGCCTCTGTCTGCCTTTTGGGAAAATTTCTCTAGAGGTGAGCCAGGACTGTCTTTTCCTCTGCTAGGATTAGGTAGTTCTCCGGCTGGCGCTGGGCATCTAGGGATAAAAAAACGTACGCATGCTACCCGGCCACTTCTAGTTGTGCGGCAGGTTTAGTTCATGGTCAGTATAGTTTCCATCTTCCAAGAGCTAGTTCTCATATATGCTGGGCTATGTTCTCTCGCCATTGAGAATCATGACAGGTTAGCAAACCAGATGTTGACGCAAAAAAGGATATTTTTTAATCCTAGTTGAGTAACAATAAAGTTTTGACATACTAAATGTTTGCTTTGTCAACCTTAAGTAAAGGAAACATTTTATACTGCTTTGCACCACCTGTTTATGAACAAATGAGATGACATGCTTCTGTCCCCATATGACGTACAATAAAAAATTATATTGTGGTATCATGTTAGCCAGAAAAATCAATGTAGATACCTTTATGCCCAAAATGCCAAAAGTATTTTTAGAGTGATACCTTTATTGGCTGACCAGAAAAATTATACTTGCACGCTTTCACTGCACAGAAGCTCCTCCTTCAGGCTGGTTTACAAATGAATTACTGAGACAAGAGCACCACATTTAATAGATGTTACGAGAAATTTGTGCATAGGAAAGATGGGATGATGCCTACAAAGTCTGAAATCTGAAGTCTGATGTGTGTGGTAAATCAGCTGCTGGTTACCACAGGTTAGTTATCTGTCTTCCCCTAGCCAGATAGGTTAGGGTCACTTTTATATTAAAAAGCCTGTGTTTTCATTACATATCTCAAAACGGGTTCAATAGACTCCATGTGGATTTTGGAGTCTTTATGCACATATTTACAAGGGAACAACGATGTAGTCCAATTTTGGAAAACAAAACCATACACTCCATATCTTGCCAGACCCAGAATTTTGCCCTTTCAGCTTCTTTAAGGATGTCCCTCAAAGAAGTTTAAAGGGCAAAACTGTTGTCTTTGGTAGAATGCTAAATGTATGGTTTTATTTTCTGAAATTAAACTATATTGATATGTTGACTATAATATGCTCTTGTGTGAGTGTGCTTACTGCATTATATAGTAAAAAATGGTATTGGTTTTACACTATGTCTTGGCTACAATGATATATAGATAGTCGCACCGCTTATTTTGTGAAAAACATCTAAGGCATTGTGAAGACCTGCCAAATGTTAAAAAAACATTAATGAAAGCCAGGTTTTCCTATAACATCATTCAGACGATAATAGTGTTGTTGAGTTCCCATAATTTTGTTTTTTCTCTGTCTTTTACTGAGTTATTAACGAACTATCTGCTACTACAAATGACCAGTTGCATTGAAAATGTTATACAGATACTTTATATTTGCAATATTTTGGACTTGTGTTGTTAGTTTTCATTCCATTTTTATAATATTTTTGCAGATCTTTTTGTCACTGTGCTAAGATTATTTTATGATCTAAGCAATAAAGACCAGACAAACTGAATACTTGCTCGTAAAGAAGATATATACAGTTGCAGCAACATTTGTAGTGTGAACAGTATCAGGTGCGGAAAAGCACTTTATTGGTTGCTTTGAGCTCTTCTTGTCACTAGCGCTAGTTTTGATAAAGCTAATCCAATTTGTCATATCTACTGTATACACTATTAATTTATTTTTTATTTGTATCTTATTGCTTTTATGCATTTAACATACTTGAACAAAATAATAAAACAAAATTAATAAAAATATAATACGTGCATGTTTTTCTGTCTGCAGGTGTGCAAGGATTGTGAAATACAGACATGATTGGTAATGCCACATTTTATATGAGGAAGTTGAAGAATAGGTTAATTGTCTTTGATGATAAAAAAGTATTTGTCAGTAAGAATGCCAACATCTGCTTAAGCAGCAGACATATAAAAACAGTGTGACAAACAAGACCATTAAACAATCTGATTTTCTTGTTGGGAGGGTTGTATGCTGTAGGGGAGAGTATTAAAATGTAGAATTTGATAGTGTGTCTTAAAGTTTTAATGATGTGTTCATGAATACAAAACATGCATGTGCTGAGGGCTTTATGTTGTCTTTTCTGCATAATTAGTTCTATCTGTTTTATAAGCTTACTGTTCTAACCTTCATCTCATGAATACATTGGTTTCTGAACTAATTTCTAATCCTTTAGTGAGCCCCTTACACTTCCATGACATTCTATATATATTTTTTAATATTATTTCATTTTTATTAGTCCACCTATAAACTTCTGTGAGAAAAATAGCTAGATTGAAATACATTTCAATAGTTTGGGATGACTCAAAATAAAATATGTGAAAGTTTTTGAGACTGCAAAATATTAATAATATACTTGCTACTCTTTTACTGGTATGGCCTGCGGCACTGCATGTAGCAGATAAATTGAGTAGTGATCAAATTCTTATATGTATTTGTTTATTTAGGCCTATATCTATCTGTTTGTCTGTCTATATAAAGGTATCCTCTATTCAATATGAAATCTCTTCCACTATGCAACACATCCCTAGAAAGGTATGATCATGTACTTAATATATTTTATGATTCTACTTAGTTATGACCTCACTGTATTGATCATTTTACTATGACTTCAGTAATGTCTGCCTCTCTCACTAGGCACTGCAGCAAAGAATAGGTGGACAGCACTGGTGAAGGGAGAGGCAGTGATGCTGGCCTTGCTGGCATAAGTTGGAGAAAGTTCTACTGTATTGTTGGGTGTTCTGCTGCCACCCACCAGAACACCCAGCAGAGCAGTGCCTGGTGAAAGAGGCAGTCAGTTAAGTCACATTAAAAAAAATCAATATTGTGAGGTAATAAGACAGCGAGTTTGTGTTTCTGTTGACCAGTCTGGCCACCAAGTATGATTAATAAATTTTGTGGCCAATGGGGCAACCCCACACCCCACTTAAACTCTCAACAGTCACCTACAGACATAGGCAGCTTGCTTTTTAATCACAGACTCTCTCTGGTGTTGCACCATCTGAAAGCCCTTGAGAATACTGAGGAAAGATTGCCTTATGTTCACGATGAATGTTTAAAGGAATATTCCCACAAATCACAATATTTTTTTCAAAGCACAGTAAATGCATACTTACTGGAAATATATAAATTAATTCCAATAACCCCTTAAAGACCACTGATACGCCCTTTAATTGTGGCAGTTAAGGGTACTTATGCCTCAGCGCCGCTTTTTAATGGCGCTGAGAAAAAAGTGTATAACGCTCCCCAGAGTCGGAATTTCTCTGAGAAATTCTGAGATTTTGACTACTGGGAGTAGCCAAGAGCCCAGAGAACATGATTCGGATTGGTTTTTACTGACCCCAGTTTTGCAATAGCCGTTATTAACGGAATAACAGCTACCAAAAAAAAAAGTCTGATTTTCCAATTACTTCCGGAGTCCTTGCAACCCCCCATGAAGTTCCCCGGACCGCCAGCGTCTTCTTCCTGGAGAAAATGGCAGGCGCATGCGCAGTGCGCCCGCCGAGATCTGCCACGTGGCACCTGGCAACAAAAGGATATTTTTCCTATTGGTTAATTTTGATCATTGTGATAGACCCTATCACAGTGATCAAAATAAAATAAATAGTAAATCTAGCCTCCTTTATCACCGCCTTATGTAAGAATAATAAAATAAAAAAATGTTTTTATTTTCATTTTTTCATTAGCTTTAGAGTTGGGCTAAAGTTAGGTTTGGGCTAAAGTTAGGGTTAGGGTTGGGCTAGGGTTAGGGTTGGGCTAAAGTTAGAGTTGGGCTAGGGTTAGGGTTGTGCTAATGGTTGTGATTACGGTTAGGGTTAGGATAACGGTTAGGGGTGTGTTAGGGTTAGGTTTGTGGTATGTTGGGGGTAGGTTTGTGGTTAGGGTCATGGTTAGGGTGGGGATTAGGGTTAGGGCTGTGTTGGGGTTAGTGTTAGAGTTAGAAGTGGGGAGGTTCTACTGTTTAGATACATTAACTCCAACCAATCTCAGAATCAGTGGGATATGGTGAAGCATTCCAGAGCTATAACTTTATAAAGTGACAGTGGTCTAGAATTGTAAAAATTGGCTTGGTCATTAAGTGTCAAATTGGTTCTTTCACTAAGGGGGTAAAATATTTTTTCTTGTATATTTGTCATTTTTTTTATTTCTTTCTGCACCTTTTATATTGAGATTCACATGTTTGGTCCTATTCTTATCTACTAGATTTCTGAGCAGCACTTGCTCTTCCTCAGTGCTGCAATTCCCCTGGTGCTCCTGACAAACCTCACCTTTTTATCTGTGCACTCTCTTCTCCTGTACAGCACAATTTCTAACAGTTTTTTTATCTTATGCCATCTAAATGTAGCTGCACGTGTGTAGATAATTGCTAGCTCTTTTATAGGAGAGCTCAATTCTCCTGCACTTCTCTCCATAATATAGCCTGTAATAACTAGGCAATGCACAGTTATATTTGATGTTTGCTGACAAATCAGTGTGAAACTACAAATGTTGCTTCATTAATGTACATAGGATAAGTTAATCTTCTGACATATGCATCCACAGAGCAACATTTAGAGTTTCACATCACTGATCTCTCAGCAACAAACAGCTCAGTTCTTTTCATCCAATTTATATACAGCCTCCTCCTTCAGTTTATCACTCCTCTCAGTCACTCTATATGCAGCCTTATCCAGCAGCACATCTCTCCTTTCTCCCGTTATCAACACAGCCCCATCCTGCAGTATCACACCTCTCATCCCTTCTATATACAGCCTCATATTGTAGTATATCTCTCCTTCTAGGCCCCTCTAATACAAAGCTTCATTCAGCATTATATCTTTCCTTCCAGACGCATGTTTACAGTTACATCCTTCAATGTATACCTCTCCGTTCAGCCCTTTGAATGCAGCCCCATTCTGCAATATATCACTCCTCTCAGCCCCTCCAAATATAGACCCATCTAGCAGTACATCACACCTCTTAGCCCCTATACACAGCCCCAACCCGCAGTATATCACTCCTCTCAGCTCCCTATACACAGCTCATCCTGAAGTATATTACTTCTCTCTGACACCTATATAGTGCCCTGAAGTATATCACTCCTCTTATTAACCAGAACACATGCACCCTACTGCTTATTGGCATGTATGAGATCTGCACTGTAATGAAGGAGACTCTACTGCTTTCAGTGACATCATTTCTCACTGGAGAAGCTCACTTAAGGTACCTTCACACATAACGATTTAGTTAACGATATCATTGCAACGTCACGCTTTTTTGTGATGTAGCAACGATCCTGCTAACGATCTCGTTATGTGTGACAGCGACTAACGATCAGGCCCCTGCTGGGAGATCGTTGGTCGTAGGGAATGATCAGGACCTTTATTTGGTTGCTGATCACCCGCTGTTTACTTGTAACCAGGGTAAATATTGGGTTACTAAGCGCAGGGCCGTGCTTAGTAACCCGATATTTACCCTGGTTACCATTGTAAAAGTAAAAAAAAAAAACACTACATACTCACATTCCGATGTCTGTCACGTCCCCAGCCGTCAGCTTCCCGCACTGACTGTCAGTGCCGGCCGTAAAGCAGAGCACAGCGGTGACTTCACCGCTGTGCTCTGCTTTACGGCCGGCGCTGACACAGTCAGTGCGGGAAGCTGACGGCGGGGGACGTGACAGACATCGGAATGTGAGTATGTAGTGTTTTTTTGGGTTTTTTTAACTTTTACAATGGTAACCAGGGTAAATATCGGGTTACTAAGTGCGGTCCTGCACTTAGTAACCCGATGTTTACCCTGGTTACCCGGGTGCTGCAGGGGGACTTCGGCATCGTTGAAGACAGTTTCAACGATGCCGAAGTCATTCCCCTGATTGTTGGTCACTGGAGAGAGCTGTCTGTGTGACAGCTCCCCAGCGACCACACAACGACTTACCAACGATCACGGCCAGGTCGTATTGCTGGTCGTGATCGTTGGTAAGTCGTTTAGTGTAACGGTACCTTTACAGACATGTCCCAAAGCAGTACTATGTTGGCAGGAAGCCATGCATGATCGACAAGGAGAAGTGAAGATATGCCAGGATGGTTCCACTGATCAAGGATATGCATTATTTGGAGGCAAATATGGACAAAACAGTTCAGGTGTAAATGGAGTTATATTGGCATAAATACATTTGTATAATGTAATAAGACCACATTATGATTTTTCGAATAACCCTTTAAGTCTCAATGTAAAAAGCAATATTTAGTATACAGTATATGCAAATGAATCATAGAATTGGTTGAAAAAGAAGCACTGTTCAATTTGTTTTATGCTGAGTAATAAAACGTTCATGGTTTAGGACAGACAAACCATTGTATTTTGTAGTTAAGGGGTCTGGATATTGTGCTGCATATTGTTTTAACACCTCATAGTTTTGGCACTGCCTAACAATGTAAAAACTGTATCTCCATTTCCTCTTCTAGGTGATGACACCAGGGACACCATTTTTGGATGCCTTCCTACATCAGGAGGGGCTGTCAGATAGAGGGCACCATTGTCTTAGTGTGATATAATGTCCAGTTGTCAAGGGCATTGTTAGATACTTAGATCCAAGGCCTGTGCTCTGGATCATAAATGCACTGCCCAAAATATCTTGGCAGTTTTTTATATTCAAAATATTGAATTATAATAATTTAATAAAATAATCTTTACCTATGCACTGAGTGCTCAAATGTAGCCCTACGTAGTGTGGCCATGTGATTATATCTGCAGCTCCTCCTCTTTGAAGCTTGTTGGCAGACGGAAGCATGAAATGTTCTAAAAAAATTTGGTAGATCGCAATGTTGACTTTAGCCTTGAGAAAACACAGTGGGCCACGACCAGCAGATGACAAGGCTTCCGAGACCATCATTGATTGTTGATATTTCACAATAGATCTTAGAAATCAAGATCCCAGAGTCTGGAGGAAGAGTGGAGAGACAGACAATCCAAGCTGCTTGAGGTCTAGCATGAAGTTTCCACAATCAGTGATGGTTTGGGGAGCTATGTCACCTGCCGGTATAGATACACTGTGTTTTATCAAGACCAAAGTCAGTACAGCTGTCTACCAGGAAATTTTAGAGCACTTCATGCTTCCATCTGCCTACAAGCTTTTTGGAGATGGAAATTCCATTCTCCAGCAGGACTTGGCACCTGTCCACACTGCCAAAAGAACCAATACCTGTTTATAAACAACAGCATCAATGTGCTTGATTGGCCAGCAAACTCATCTGACCTTAACCAGATAAAGAATCTATGGGGTATTGTAAAGAGGAAGATGAGAGACACCAGACCAAAAATGCAGATGAGGCAAATGCTGCTATCAAAGCAACCTGGGCTTCCATAACACCTCAGCAGTGCCACTGGTTGATCGCCTCCATACCACGCCGCATTGACACAGCAATAGATGTAAAAGGACCCCCAACCAAGTATTGAGTGCATTTACTGAATATACATTTTAGTAGGCTAACATTTCAGATTTTAAAATAATTTTTTCAAGCTGGTGTTATAAAGTATTATAATTTACTGAGATAATGACTTTTGTGTTTTTAATGGCTGTAAGCCGTAATCTGTTATGGACCTGGTGGTTAGGTGCACCAGGAATGACCTGATAGTTAAACACGGAATCGGGACGAGCTCTGGGGAAATGGGAACTCTGCTGACCGCAAACCCTACTCCTATCAACACAACTAGAAATAGCCGTGGAGCGTGCCTGACTCTGCCTAGACGCCTCTTCACAGCCTAAGAGCTAACTACCCCTAAAGAAAGGAAACAAAGCCTCACTTGCCTCAGAGAAATTTCCCCAAAGGTAAAAGCAGCCCCCCACAAGTATTGACTGTGAGTTAAGAGGAAATCACAAACACAGGATGAAATAGGCTTTAGCAAAGGGAGGCCAGTCTAACTAAACAGGTTGAGGATAGAAAAGGGATCTTTGCGGTCAACACAAAAAACTACAAAACCACGCAGAGTGTGCAAAAAATACCCCCGCACCGACTCACGGTGCGGTGGTGCAACTCTGCACCCCCAGAGCTTCCAGCTAGTCAGGCAGTTTCATGATAGCAAGCTGGACTAGAACTTAGCAAGAAAAACCATATGTAACAAATGAACAAGCAGGAACTTAGCTTCACTGGAGTAGACAGGTCCTCAGAAAGATCCAGGAGAGATCTGAACCAGTACTAGAACATTGACAGCTGGCATGGAGTAATGATCTGAGTGGAGGTAAATAGAGAATCCAGCCTAGCCCTAAACGAGGGCAGGTGGGGAAGGAATCTCAGAACCATCAGCTCCACTCACAGCCACCAGAGGGAGTTCACGGACAGAACTCACCGAAGTACCATTCATGACCACAGGAGGGAGTTTGAGAACGGCATTCACAACAGTACCTTCCCCTTGAGGAGGGGTCACCGAACCCTCACCAGAGCCCTCAGGCCGATCAGGACGAGCCAAATGAAAGGCACGAACTAAATCGGCAGCATGGACATCAGAGGCAACAACCCAGGAATTATCCTCCTGACCATAGCCCTTCCATTTGACCAAGTACTGAAGTTTTCATCTCGAAATACGAGAATCCAAAATCTTCTCCACCACATACTCCAACTCCCCCTCGACCAACACCGGAGCAGGAGGATCAACGGAGGGAACCATAGGCGCCACATATCTCTGCAGCAACGACCTATGGAACACATTATGGATGGCAAATGAAGCAGGAAGGGCCAAACGAAATGATACAGGATTAAGAATTTCAGAAATCTTACAAGGACCAATGAAACGAGGCTTAAACTTAGGAGAAGAAACCTTCATAGGAACATAACGAGATGATAACCAAACCAAATCCCCAACACGAAGTCGGGGACCAACACGGCGACGGCGGTTAGCGAAACGTTGAGCCTTCTCTTGGGACAAGGTCAAATTGTCCACCACATGAGTCCAAATTTGTTGCAACCTGTCCACCACAGAATCCACACCAGGACAGTCCGAAGGCTCAACCTGCCCTGAAGAAAAACGAGGATGAAAACCAGAATTACAAAAAAAAGGCGAAACCAAAGTAGCCGAACTGGCCCGATTATTAAGGGCGAACTCAGCCAATGGCAAGAAGGTCACCCAATCATCCTGATCCGCAGAAACAAAGCATCTCAGATAAGTTTCCAAAGTCTGATTCGTTCGTTCGGTTTGGCCATTTGTCTGAGGATGGAAAGCCGAAGAAAAAGACAAATCAATGCCCATCCTAGCACAAAAGGAACGCCAAAACCTTGAAACAAACTGGGAACCTCTGTCAGACACGATGTTCTCCGGAATGCCATGCAAACGAACCACATGTTGGAAAAATAATGGAACCAAATCAGAGGAAGAAGGCTATTTAGGCAAGGGTACCAAATGGACCATTTTAGAGAAGCGATCACAAACCACCCAGATGACCGACATCCTTTGAGAAACAGGAAGATCTGAAATAAAATCCATGGAAACATGCGTCCAGGGCCTTTTCGGGACCAGCAAGGGCAAAAGTAACCCACTGGCACGAGAACAGCAGGGCTTAGCCCGAGCACAAGTCCCACAAGACTGCACAAAAGCACGCACATCCCGCGACAAAGAAGGCCACCAAAAGGACCTAGCCACCAAATCTCTGGTACCAAAAATCCCAGGATGACCAGCCAACACCGAACAATGAACCTCAGAGATAACTCTATTAGTCCATCTATCAGGGACAAACAGTTTCTCCGCTGGACAACGGTCAGGTCTATCAGCCTGGAACTCCTGCAGCACCCGCCGCAAATCAGGGGAGATGGCAGACAGAACTACCCCCTCTCTGAGAATACCAGCTGGCTCAGGAACCCCAGGAGAATCAGGCACAAAACTCCTTGAAAGGGCATCAGCCTTCACATTCTTAGAACCCGGAAGGTACGAAACCACAAAATTGAAACGGGAGAAAAACAGCGACCAACGAGCCTGTCTAGGATTCAACCGCTTGGCAGACTCGAGATAAGTCAGATTCTTGTGATCTGTCAAGACCACCACGCGATGCTTGGCTCCTTCAAGCCAATGTCGCCACTCCTCGAATGCCCACTTCATAGCCAACAACTCCCGATTGCCAACATCATAATTACGCTCAGCAGGCGAAAACTTTCTTGAAAAGAAAGCGCATGGCTTCATTACAGAGCAATCAGAACTTCTCTGAGACAAAACAGCCCCTGCTCCAATTTCAGAAGCATTAACCTCGACCTGAAAAGGGAGCGAAACATCTGGCTGATACAACACAGGAGCCGAAGAGAAACGACGTTTCAACTCCTGAAAAGCCTCAACGGCCGCAGAGGACCAATTCACCACATCAGCACCCTTCTTGGTCAAATCAGTCAACGGTTTAACAACACTAGAAAAATTAGCGATGAAGCGACGGTAAAAATTGGCAAAGCCCAGAAATTTCTGAAGGCTCTTCACAAATGTAGGCCGAGTTCAATCATAAATAGCTTGGACTTTAACAGGATCCATCTCGATAGTAGAAGGGGAAAAAATGAAACCCAAAAAGGAAACCTTCTGAACTCCAAAGAGACACTTAGATCCCTTCACAAACAAGGAATTAGCACGAAGGACCTGGAACACCATTCTGACCTGCTTCACATGGGACTCCCAAACATCTGAAAAGACCAAAATATCATCCAAATATACGATCATGAATCTATCCAGATACTTTCGGAAGATGTCATGCATAAAGCACTGAAACACAGAGGGAGCATTAGAAAGGCCGAATGGCATCACCAGGTACTCAAAATGGCCCTCTGGCATATTAAATGCTGTTTTCCATTCATCGCCCTGTTTAAAACGCACGAGATTATACGCCCCTCGAAGGTCTATCTTGGTGAACCAACTAGCCCCCTTAATCCGAGCAAATAAATCAGACAGTAGAGGCAAAGGGTACTGAAATTTGACCGTGATTTTATTAAGAAGGCGGTAATCTATACAAGGTCTCAGAGAACCATCCTTCTTGGCCACAAAAAAGAACCCTGCTCCCAATGGTGACGACGACGGGCGAATATGCCCTTTCTCCAAGGACTTCTTTATATAACTCCGCATAGCGGCGTGTTCTGGCACAGACAAATTGAAAAGTCGTCCCTTAGGGAACTTGCTACCAGGAATCAAATTAATAGCACAATCACAATCCCTATGAGGAGGTAGGGTACTAGACTTGGGTTCATCAAATACATCCCGGTAGTCCGACAAAAACTCAGGGACTTCAGAAGGAGTGGAGGAAGAAATTGACAACAATGAAACATCCCCATGTACCCCTTGACAACCCCAACTGGACACCGACATTGATTTCCAATCCAATACTGGATTATGGACCTGCAGCCATGGCAAACCCAACACGACCACATCATGCAGATTATGCAACACCAAAAAGCGAATATCCTCCTGATGTGCAGGAGCCATGCACATGGTCAACTGGGTCCAGTACTGAGGCTTATTCTTGGCCAAAGGTGTAGCATCAATTCCCCTCAAAGGAATGGGATGCTGCAAGGGCTCCAAGAAAAAACCACAGTGCCTGGCAAACTCAGTCCATCAAATTCAGGGCAGCGCCTGAATCCACAAATGCCATAACAGAATAGGATGACAAAGAGCAAATCAGAGTAACGGACAAAAGAAATTTAGGCTGTACAGTACCAATGGTGACGGACCTAGCGAACCGCTTAGTGCGCTTAGGGACAATCAGAGATAGCATGAGTGGAGTCACCACAGTAAAAACACAGCCCATTCTGATGTCTATGTTCTTGCCGTTCAGCTCTGGTCAAAGTCCTATCACATTGCATAGGCTCAGGCCTCTGCTCAGAGGATACCGCCAAATGGTGCACAGTTTTGCGCTCACGTAAGCGCCGATCGATCTGTATGGCCAAGGACATTGATTCATTCAGACCAGCAGGCGTGGGGAACCCCACCATAACATCCTTAAGGGCTTCAGAAAGACCCTTTCTGAAAATTGCTGCCAGGGCACACTCATTCCACTGAGTAAGCACAGACCACTTTCTGAACTTCTGGCAATATACCTCTGCTTCATCCTGACCCTGACACAAAGCCAGAAATATTTTCTCTGCCTGATCCACAGAATTCGGTTCATCATAAAACAATCCCAGCGCCAGAAAAAACGCATCTACATTACACAATGCAGGATCTCTTGGCGCCAGGGCGAATGTCCAGTCTTGAGGGTCACCACGCAACAAAGAAATAATGATTCTTACTTGCTGAATAGGGTCACCAGAAGAGCGGGGTTTCAGAGCAAGAAACAGTTTACAATTGTTTTTGAAATTCAGAAATTTAGATCTATCCCCAGAAAACAAATCAGGAATTGGAATTCTAGGCTCCAACATAGGATTCTGAACTACATAATCTTGAATGTTTTGTACCTTTGCAGCGAGTTGATCTACACTAGAGGACAGACCTTGAATGTCCATATCCACACCTGAGTTCTGAACCACCCAGAGTTTAAGGGGAAAAGAAAGGCAAAACACACTGCAGAGAAAAAAAAAAAGGCCTCAGAACTACTCTTTTCCCTCTATTGAGATGCATTAACACTTTGTGGGCCAGCTGTACTGTTATGGACCTGGTGGTTAGGTGCACCAGGAATGACCTGATAGTTAAACACGGAATCGGGACGAGCTCTGGGGAAATGGGAACTCTGCTGACCGCAAACCCTACTCCTATCAACACAACTAGAAATAGCCGTGGAGCGTGCCTGACTCTGCCTAGACGCCTCTTCACAGCCTAAGAGCTAACTACCCCTAAAGAAAGGAAACAAAGCCTCACTTGCCTCAGAGAAATTTCCCCAAAGGTAAAAGCAGCCCCCCACAAGTATTGACTGTGAGTTAAGAGGAAATCACAAACACAGGATGAAATAGGCGTTAGCAAAGGGAGGCCAGTCTAACTAAACAGATTGAGGATAGAAAAGGGATCTTTGCGGTCAACACAAAAAAACTACAAAACCACGCAGAGTGTGCAAAAAATACCTCCGCACCGACTCACGGTGCGGTGGTGCCACTCTGCACCCCCAGAGCTTCCAGCTAGCCAGGCAGTTTCATGATAGCAAGCTGGACTAGAACATAGCAAGAAAAACCATATGTAACAAATGAACAAGCAGGAACTTAGCTTCACTGGAGTAGACAGGTCCTCAGAAAGATCCAGGAGAGATCTGAACCAGTACTAGAACATTGACAGCTGGCATGGAGTAACGATCTGAGTGGAGTAAAATAGAGAATCCAGCCTAGCCCTAAACGAGGGCAGGTGGGGAAGGAATCTCAGAACCAGCAGCTCCACTCACAGCCACCAGAGGGAGTTCACGGACAGAACTCACCGAAGTACCATTCATGACCACAGGAGGGAGTTCGAGAACGGAATTCACAACAGTAATCATCAACATTTACAGAAATAAACACTTGAAATACATCACTCTGTTTGTAATCACTCTATCTACCGTATATACTCGAGTATAAGCTGGGTGACCCGAGTATTAGCCGACCCCCCTAATTTTGCCACAAAAAACTGGGAAAACTTAATGACTCGAGTATAAGCCTAGAGTGGAAAATGCAGCAGCTACCGGTAAATGTCAAAAGTAAAAATAGATACCAATAAAAGTAAAATTAATTGAGACATCAGTAGGTTAAGTGTTTTTGAATATCCATATTGAATCAGGAGCCCCATATAATGCTCCATAAAGTTTATGATGGCGCCATAAGATGCTCCATATTAAAATATGCCCCATATAATCCTGCATAAAGGTTAATAATGGCCCCATAAGATGCTCCATAGACACATTTGCCCAATATAATGCTGCACAAATGTTGATTATGGCCCCATAAGATGCTCCATAAAGATATTTGCCCCATATAGTGCTGCACAAACCTTGATTATGGCCCCATAAGATGCTCCATACAGACACTTGCCCCATATAATGCTCCACAAACGTTAATTATGGCCCCATAAGATGCTCCATACAGACACTTGCCCCATATAGTACTGCACAAACGTTGATTATGGCCCCATAAGATGCTCCATACAGACACTTGCCCCATATAGTCCTGCACAAACATTATGGCCCCATAAGATGCTCCATACAGACATTTGCTCCATACAATGCTGCACAAACGTTAATTATGGCCCCATAAGATGCTCCATAAAGATATTTGCCCCATATAGTGCTGCACAAACGTTATGGCCCCACAAAGATACTCCATACTGACATTTGCCCCATATACTACTGCACAAACGTTGATTATAACTACAACTGTAAAATATGCTTATTATATGTGAAGCAAGAACTTCATTACTCAGCACATATTGTACTGTGGATATCTAAATAAATATAGAAGCTGAGTCAGCAGCCACATAATAGTAAATATGGATGGATATATATATAAGATAAATTTGAGAAACTATACCACAACACTTTTAATCTTTGTTTTCCATTTATAAATTAAATCATGGGATCAATAAGATATGTATTAAAATTAACAACCAATAAAAGCTTTGCTTGAATCACACTTACAATTAGATGTGCAAACAGGTGTAGAAAAGGAAAACACTTTATTATTATATGAATAAACATACAAAATACAAAAAAGTGCATAAAAAGTAGCAGGGGAAGGCCCAAAGGGGAACCACAGGACTCCAAAACGAAATGACCCAACATTAAGACACACAGCACAGGTTTAATTCACAACCTGGCATAAAGTGCATAGTGCATAGTATAATGATAATACCGTGTCTAAAAAGCATAACCGCTTGTTACCCCATAAGTGACTGCATAGTGCTGCAAGAGTATAATAGCGGGTAACCCCTAAGGGTAGGATGCTTACCGGGCATTAAGTTTGCAGGAGTCCAGGGCCGGGTATGCGTCTCCCGACGCGCGTTTCGCGGGTAACAGACCCCGCTTTCTCAAGGGAATGTCATAATGGCCCAGGCAGGACCTTAAATTAGCCTCTGACCTGTCATGTGACAACATGCCGGCCAATCACAGATGGGATCAGCGGCGCATGCGCACCGCAGTTGCCAGGCACTCGGCCAAAGAAGCAGAGCGTCATCGTCGTCACATCGTTTGTCTTTAAAGATTATTTTTACCTCCAGACGCGCGGCACAGCCATGGGCGCGGCCTGTGCGCCCTCGTACGCAAATCTCTTCCTGGGTTCCTGGGAGAGATTCGTATTTGGGGACGAGGGCCCACGGGCCGCCTCCCATGTGCTGTGCTGGCATCGTTATATAGACGATGTTTTCTTTTTGTGGGACGGGACGGTGCAGCAGCTGGGTGAATTTATGGGGGCATTAAACCAAAATGCTTTAAACATCCGTCTAACGTATACCTATGACACCAAGAGAGTTAACTTTCTGGATGTCACTTTTGAAGTGGACCGTGCTGGTCGCATTCAGACGGATGTTTATCGCAAACCAACATCGGTTAATGCACTCATCCATGCATCTTCTGCCCATAATCCATCCACGATTAGGGCTGTCCCGGTTGGCCAGTTCCTGAGGATGAGACGGATCTGCTCATCAGATGCCAAATTCGAGAGCCAGTGTGCTGATCTTAAAACACGGTTTTCTGCGCGTGGTTACTCGAACAGATGCATCAAACGTGGGTATAAAAGGGCTAGAGAAACCATTCGTAATGACCTACTACAGCCACCAAGGACAAAAAGAGGGACCCTTGCCAATGGCCCAATTAGGTATATCTCGACCTACAACCACGAATGGGAGGAGATGCGATGTATTCTCAAAAAATACTGGTCCATTCTTGGGGCTGAACCCTCCTTACAAACATCATTAGGGATGGGTCCTTCTATGACCGCCAGGAGATCTAAAAACTTAAAAGATCTGTTGGCACAAAGCCATTATGTTCCATTTAGAGCCAATCCTTTTGGGTCCAGAGGGCCCATTGTTGGATCTATACCTTGCGGTCACTGCCTGGCATGCGCAAATGTCCTGCGGTGCACTACATTTAAATCATCCAATGGTCAAAGAGAGTTTGATATTAGGCACCGTATCTCGTGTGGGACCACTAATGTTATTTATTTCGCCACGTGTGGCTGTCCAAAAATCTACGTTGGTTTAACATCAAGAGAACTTAGAGTACGTGTGCGTGAGCACGTGCGGGACATTTGCGCGGCCAGGACAGTGACTGATTTATCCCTCCTCAAGACCATCCCGCGCCACTTTAGGCAATTTCATGGATGTGACCCCACATCACTGTTGGTGCGTGGTATTGATGTGATTCATCTGGGGATTCGAGGGGGGAATTATAAAAAACTACTCGCACAGGTAGAGGCCAAATGGATTGTGGCTTTAGATACCATGACCCCAAATGGACTAAATGAGTCACTCTCTTTTTCCTCTTTTCTTTGAGTTGCTCTGGTTTATATACAGTTATAGTTATCCCTTAAAATACCATGAAAAATTAGTATTCCTGTCTTCTTGCTCGCCCCTGGCGGGGTTTGGGTGTGTGTTTTTTTGTTTTTAAGTTTTTGGTTTTAATTTGTTTCATCTTTTTATCTTCCATTTATCCTTCTTTATCCCAGGCATGATGCTCTTACTGGACACGGTTGTTCACCCTCATATCGCCCTTACTCTTTAGTACTGCTTTTGGACCATCTGAATATGCACAAGGGATGGGACATTACGTGATGCTGCACATTTTAGACCATCTTGGAATTCTTATATTTTCATATGGCACCGTATTTATATGTACTGTATTTATGTCCTGTACCTTTTGATATCTCTCTTGTACACATATATTTTACATTGGTGGTGCAGTATGTTTATATTGCGCCGCTCTTAGATGTATTGTATTAATATTCGGTATCTTAGATATCTCTCAGGTGCACATATACCCCACAGTGGTGGCGCAGTAGGGGTGCGCATGCGTGCTGCGGTGCTGGCATTGGCTGTGTAGCGGTGCGTCTTTATCTTCTTCCATGGGTCGGGGGATTGCTCCTCCTCCCCTCTCCCATGTGACGACGATGACGCTCTGCTTCTTTGGCCGAGTGCCTGGCAACTGCGGTGCGCATGCGCCGCTGATCCCATCTGTGATTGGCCGGCATGTTGTCACATGACAGGTCAGAGGCTAATTTAAGGTCCTGCCTGGGCCATTATGACATTCCCTTGAGAAAGCGGGGTCTGTTACCCGCGAAACGCGCGTCGGGAGACGCATACCCGGCCCTGGACTCCTGCAAACTTAATGCCCGGTAAGCATCCTACCCTTAGGGGTTACCCGCTATTATACTCTTGCAGCACTATGCAGTCACTTATGGGGTAACAAGCGGTTATGCTTTCTAGACACGGTATTATCATTATACTATGCACTATGCACTTTATGCCAGGTTGTGAATTAAACCTGTGCTGTGTGTCTTAATGTCGGGTCATTTCGTTTTGGAGTCCTGTGGTTCCCCTTTGGGCCTTCCCCTGCTACTTTTTATGCACTTTTTTGTATTTTGTATGTTTATTCATATAATAATAAAGTGTTTTCCTTTTCTACACCTGTTTGCTCTTCTTTCCTCCGGAGTTATAACAGTTCTTATTGAGCGGGTTCTTTTGTGTGGCTCTCGTCATAGCCTTGTTTAGTGACATGCATGGCATTGATATGATGCCTTTGAGGTTGTGCTATTTATTTACAATTAGATGTGTATTACAATTATTGGACTAATGTGTGTTGTGAACTGACATTGATAAATGATTTCCTCTGTAGTAGGGTTTTCCATGGAAGAAGCTATTTTTTTTAATGTATAATTGTGAATATACTGTAAGATTAACAAGAAAGAGTGTGATATATGTAGAAAATAAAAAAAGTTCCAAGTCACTTGGTGAGTGAAATGGAGGGGACTAGAGATATTTTTTTTTGGCAATTTGAATAAACCTCAAATTTGATTCTCCATAAACTATCATTTTTGCAATTCACTTTGAAGAAATTCAGCAAAATGCTGGCTTATTGGTCGCTATTTTGCTGAATTTTAGAGGACCGGACAAATATTCATGTCTGGCTGCTTACCTGTCCTGCTGCCGCAGCCCACAGTCCAGTGCTCCTCGTGTCTTCTGTAGTCATCTTCACTTGATGTCAGAGCTTTCTCTACCGAGTATGCCACAGTCGTCACAGTCTGTATTGTGACAGCAGGAACTGACTAGACTTTAGATGCCTGAGACCTTTTCAGTGCTGGAAATCGCTGCACCAAGTGAAGAGAATGGAAAATCCAAAGAGGTTGTGCAGAGGATCGGATAAATGGCCTCTTGTTTATTATGTTTTGGGGTTTAGAGAGGTAATAAGTAACATTTCATTTCCATCAAATAACTTCAATGCAAATCAAGTTTTTTGGCCAAATTCGAGTAAACTGATGAATTTGAATAATACCAGACTTTTTCATCGCTAAAGTGCACAACATGATAATATATGCTACAAGGTTTTATGGCATATGACATTTGGGGAAAGATAGGAGGAAATCCGGGGTCAACAAATTTTTAGACAACAATCAGATGTGTCTATGGTAATTGCATTATCATATCAAATGTACAGTACGTAAAAAGTTATTGGGTTATACATCTAATTTGTTGAATTTAGGTTTTTCATTTAGTCCCATTGACACAGGTTTATAAAATCCAGCACCTACCCTGAAATCTACCTTTACAGGGTGGGCCATTTATATGGATACACCTGGATCGGCCATGTATATGGATACACCTAAATAAAAAGGGAATGGTTGGTGATTTCAACATCCTGTTTGTAGCACATTAGTATATGGAAGGGGGAAAACTTTTCAAGATGGGTGGTGACCATAGTGGCCATTTTGAAGTCAGCCATTTTGGATCCAACTTTATAAATGGCCCACCCAGGTGTATCCATATAAATGGCCCACACTGTACAAACATTTGTGATAGAATGGGTTGTTGTAATGAGCTCACTTTAATATTCTTTGGTAGTGCTGTGGTTGAGAGTTCTAATTGAATATAGTATGTGTAACAAATAGACTATTTTCAATACCTGTATTTTTATTTAGCTGGATGAATTGACCACCTACTTTTTAAAGGCATTTTACATGTAACAGATTTTCACCATATTTATTGCATGAGCCATTTATACACTTCTTCATGATGATCATAAATACCATATAGACCTATTTTCTGAAGACTAAATATATTTAATTATTTTAATCTTTTTTCACAACTAACATTTTCCATGCCACAATAATGCTTTGCAAAGTGGTAGTATTGCGTTATTATCGCACAAGTCCATGCCACTTTTAATATATGACAAGATACTGCTTGTCTTCCATTTAGCTGGTTGACATTGCATGTTGTTATTCAGTCTCTACCAGTTTTACCCCACTTAGAACACATAATGATGCATGCAGATGTTTGGTGCCCAAATGCATACAGTAACTTTTTACAATGACAGACTGGTACAGAGGGGAGAGGACCTTTCCTCCTGGACTTACATTCTACAGGATAATGGGGAAGAGACAGAAGGTGGGGGTGCAGCAGCTCTGGTGGTGGTGAGGCATCAGCTCTGGTGGTGGTGAGGCGGTAGCTCTGGTGGTGGTGAGGCGGCAGCTCTGGTGGTGCTGAGGCAGCAGCATTGTTATTGCGGGCTATAGCCTTTCCTGAAGAGATGGGTTTTCAGGTTATGTCTGAAGGATCCAAGGGTGGTGGATAGTTGGACGTATTGAGGTGTGGAATTCCAGAGAATGGGGGATATTCAGGAGAAATCTTGGAAGCGGTTGTGTGAGGAACGAATAAGTGTGGAGGAGAGTAGGAGGTCTTGGGAGGATCGAAGATTACGTGAGGAAAGATATTGGGAGATTAGTTCAGAGATATAGGGAGGGGACAGGTTGTGGATGGCTTTGTAGATCAGTGTTAGTAGTTTGAACTGGATTAGTTGGGGAATTAGGAGCCAGTGGAGAGATTTGCAGAGAGGAGAAACAGGGGAGTAGCGAGGAGAGAGGTGGATTAGCCAAGCAGCAGAGTTGAGGACAGACTGGAGTGGTGCAAGAGAGTTAGCGGGGAGGCCACAGAAGAGGGTGTTGCAGTTATGGAGGTGGGAGATGATGAGGGCATGCACAAGAGTTTTAGTAGATTGAGGGCTGAGGAAGAGGACAGATTCTGGCAATATTTTTGCATTGGAGGCAACAGGAGGTGGCAAGAGTTTGGATGTGCGGTTTGAAGGACAGGGCAGAGTCGAGAGTTACTCCGAGGCAGTGGATTTCAGGTGTGGGAAAGAGCATGATGTCATTTACCATAATAGATAGATCGGGTAGGGGAGATAGGCGAGATGGAGGAAAGTTTTGTCTACATTGAGTTTTAGGAAGTTAGAGTTGAAGAAGGAAGATATGGCTGATAGACACTCCGGGATTCTAGACAGCAGAGAGGTGACATCTGGGCCAGAGAGGTAGATCTGAGTGTCATCAGCATACAGGTAGTACTGGAAGCCATGGGACTTTATGAGTTGTCCTAGGCCAAGGGTATAGAAGGAAAAAAGTAGGGGCCCCAGGACAGAGCCTTGAAAGACACCAACAGAGAGAGGGCGGGATGATGAGGTAGTGTGGGAGTGGGAAACACTAAATGTGCGGTCGGAAAGGTATGAGGCAATCAAGGACAGGGCAAGGTCTTTGATGCCAAGGGAAGAAAGAATCTGTAGGAGTAGGCAGTGGTTGACTGTGTCAAAGACAGAGGACAGGTCAAGAAGGAGGAGGAAGGAGAACTGTCTGTTAGCTTTGGCTGTGAGTAAGTCATTAGTAATTTTGGTCAGGGCAATTTCAGTGGAGTGGTGGGGGTGTAAGCCAGATTGGAGGTTGTCAAGGAAAGAGTTAGATGAGAGGTGGGAGAAAATATGGGCATGGACATGCTGCTCAAGGAGTTTTGAAGCAAACGGGAGCAGTGATATGGGGCGATAGCTCGGCATAGCAGTTGGGTCAAGGTCTGTTTTTTTGAGGATGGGTGTGATGGTGGCATGTTTGAAGGCAGAGGGGAAGGTACCAGAAGATAGCGATAGCTTGAAGAGATGGGTTAGGGCTGGAATGAGCGTGTTAGTGAGGTTGGGGAGCAGGTGGAAAGGGATGGGGTCAAGTGCACAGGTAGTGAGGTGTGATTTGGAAAGGAGGTGAGTAAGCTACATAGTTACATAGTTATTAAGGTTGAAGGAAGACTGTAAGTCCATCTAGTTCAACCCATAGCCTAACCTAACATGCCCTAACATGTTGATCCAGGGGAAGGCAAAAAAACCCCATGTGGCAAAGAGTAACTCCACCATGGGGAAAAAAATTCCTTCCCGACTCCACATACGGCAATCAGACTAGGTCCCTGGATCAACGCCTTATCAAGGAATCTAGTGTATATACCCTGTAACATTATACTTTTCCAGAAAGGTATCCAGTCCCCTCTTAAATTTAATTAATGAATCACTCATTACAACATCATACGGCAGAGAGTTCCATAGTCTCACTGCTCTTACAGTAAAGAATCCGCGTCTGTTATTATGCTTAAACCTTCTTTCCTCCAGACGTAGAGGATGCCCCCTTGTCCCTGTCTCAGGTCTATGATTAAAAAGATCACCAGAAAGGTCTTTGTACTGTCCCCTCATATATTTATACATTAAAATAAGATCACCCCTTAGTCTTCGTTTTTCCAAACTAAATAGACCCAAGTGTAATAACCTATCTTGGTATTGCAGACCCCCCAGTCCTCTAATAACCTTGGTCGCTCTTCTCTGCACCCGCTCCAGTTCAGCTATGTCTTTCTTATACACCGGAGACCAGAACTGTGCACAGTATTCTAAGTGTGGTCGAACTAGTGACTTGTATAGAGGTAAAATTATGTTCTCCTCATGAGCATCTATGCCTCTTTTAATACATCCCATTATTTTATTTGCCTTTGTAGCAGCTGCCTGACACTGGCCACTGAATATGAGTTTGTCATCCACCCATACACCCAGGTCTTTTTCATTGACGGTTTTGCCCAGAGTTTTAGAATTAAGCACATAGTTATATATCTTATTACTTCTACCCAAGTGCATGACCTTACACGTATCCCCATTAAAGCTCATTTGCCATTTATCAGCCCAAGCTTCTAGTTTACATAAATCATCCTGTAATATAAAATTGTCCTCCCCTGTATTGATTACCCTGCAGAGTTTAGTGTCATCTGCAAATATTGAAATTCTACTCTGAATGCCCCCTACAAGGTCATTAATAAATATGTTAAAAAGAAGAGGGCCCAATACTGACCCCTGTGGTACCCCACTGCTAACCGTGACCCAGTCCGAGTGTGCTCCATTAATAACCACCCTTTGTTTCCTATCCCTGAGCCAGCTCTCAACCCACTTACACATATTTTCCCCTATCCCCATTACTCTCATTTTATGTAACAACCTTTTGTGTGGCACCGTATCAAAAGCTTTGGAAAAGTCCATATATACTACGTCCACTGGGTTCCCTTGGTCCAGTCCGGAACTTACCTCTTCATAGAAGCTGATCAAATTAGTCTGACATGAACGGTCCCTAGTAAACCCGTGCTGATACTGGGTCATGAGGTTATTCCTCTTCAGATACTCCAGCATAGCATCCCTTAGAATGCCCTCCAGGATTTTACCCACAGTAGAGGTTAAGCTTACTGGCCTATAATTACCGAGTTCAGTTTTTGACCCTTTTTTGAATATTGGCACCACATTTGCTATACGCCAGTCCTGTGGTACAGACCCTGTTATTATGGAGTCTTTAAAGATTAAAAATAATGGTCTATCAATGACTGTACTTAGTTCCTGCAGTACTCGGGGGTGTATCCCATCCGGGCCCGGAGATTTATCAATTTTAGTTATTTTTAGACGCCGCTGTACTTCCTGCTGGGTTAAGCAGGTGACATTTAATGGGGAATTTTTATCACTAGTCATTTTGTCTGCCATGGGATTTTCTTTTGTAAATACTGATGAAAAAAAGTCATTTAGCATATTGGCTTTTTCCTCATCCTCATCCACCATTTCACCCAGACTATTTTTAAGGGGGCCAACACTGTCATTTTTTAGTTTCTTACTATTTATATAGTTAAAGAATATTTTGGGATTATTTTTACTCTCTCTGGCAATGAGTCTCTCTGTCTCAATCTTTGCTGCTTTGATTTGCTTTTTACAGAATTTATTTAATTTTCTGTATTTATTTAATGCCTCCTCACTACCTACTTCCTTTAATTCTCTAAATGCTTTCTTTTTGTCCCTTATTGCGCCCCTTACAGCTCTATTTAGCCATATTGGTTTCCTCCTATTTCTAGTATGTTTATTCCCATACGGTATATACTGTGCACAGGTCCTATCCAGGATGCTAATAAAAATCTCCCATTTTCTTTGTGTATTTTTATATCTCAGGATATCGTCCCAGTTAATTGCACCAAGATCATCTCTCATCCGTTGGAAATTTGCCCTCCTGAAGTTTAGTGTCCTTGTCACCCCTCTACTACACATCTTATTAAAGGATACACGAAAACTTATTATTTTGTGATCACTATTCCCTCTCCTTCAGTGATGTTGGAGAGGGAGGTTATTAGGGAAGGGCAGAGGTCTGGTATATGGAGTGGTTTGGGTGGTGGAACAGTGAAGGTTTGCCTTGTTTGGTCAACACTATTTTGATCAGTAAAGTGTAAAAGCCATCCCACCGTGACAAGGTCTACCCAATCGGGACAGTACCTAACTCTTCTAGCTAACCTGCTCACCTCACTATGTGTAAGCATGCCTTCAAATAAATAAAAGCAGAGCAGGATCAGGTCCAAACTGTGCAGCCACCCATCCGTGGAAAGCTATATAAAGGAAATAGACTGACCAAAATGGGAGCCATGCCCCTGTTTGTAAGAGCCCCTGAACAACAGCGTTTTTTCAAATTATTCTCACTGTCAAAATTCCAAAACTCACAGTGCCCTAGAGAAGCCGTGAGTGACAGCTCAGCTGCTATATAGAATCAAGGATGTGCTGCTGGACTGTCAGTATTGTGTTTAACATCCCAGCTGCCTAATCAAAGGCAGGGGCATGCTCTGCTGTCAGTATTGTGAGTGGTTGCCCGATCTGACCAGGCCTGCTGGGTTTCCTCCACACAACACCTCAGTCTCCAGATACAGCATACAAGTAGCCCCTAATGGGACTTCAGCACCTCTCATGAAATATTTCCTCTCTTTGCCTTTCTACTATGAGTAAGATTTGATAAAGACCCAGTGGGTCGAAACATTACCTTATACCATTGGAATACCTTATTGTCTCAACTGCGGTGAATCATTTAATTTGGTGTTTTGAAAATAAAATCCTAAATTGTTTGCAACTAAGGCTGGTTTCACACTTGCGTTTTGATCTGCAGCGTTTTAGCGCTAAAAAACGCATGCGTTTATTTTCTATACTTAACATTAAAAAACGCATGCGTTTTTAGCATGCGTTTTGATGCGTTTTCGGCAACGCATGCGTTTTTTGACGCGTGCGTTTAGATGCAGAAATGCAACCTGTAGTAATTTCTAGCGGCTTTTTTTGCCGCAAAAAAACACATGCGTTTTTTCGCGGCAAAAAAATGTATTACTGTCTATGTAAATGCATGCGTTTTTAAGCACATGCGTTTGCTTGCGTTAAAAACGCATGCGTTTTTATAGAAAAACAAAAGAAAACAAAAGAAAAAACAAGAAAACCCTAACCCTAACCCTAACCCTAAACACAAGAAAAAACAAGAAAACTCTAACCCTAACCCTAACCCTAGGGTTACTAGGGATCCTAACCCTAACCCTAACCCTAAGGTTAGGATCCCTAGTAACCCTAGGGATCCTAACCCCAACCCTAACCCTAGGGATCCTAACCCTAACCCTTAGGCCTGTTGTACCCTTGCTTGGTGGTGTGCTTGCCTTGTGCTTAGAGTTATGCTACTCTGATGTTTGTTGCTTGACTTAAGACTTTACCTTTTGACCATTCTCCTATATTGCCTTTTTGCCTTTGACATACTCTAACCTTTGATGCCCGACCTTGGACTTTGCCTTCTGACCATCCTTTTGCCTTATCCTTTTACCTCTGACGTGCTCTCCTGGTATTTGACTCTGGACTCCTTGACTTTATTGTCTCACGGCTTGCCTGTGAATAGTTTCTCAACATCACACTCACAGTGAAAACACAAAGGGCATTTTCATACCCCTTTTTCCAAATTTTGATACTAAACTAAATTCCTGAAAACAAGGCTTATGTATCACAGAAAGGGTACTTCCTAGCTGGTGACAGGGGCAAGCCATAATAAAATATGTCTTTTTTTTAAAGTCCAAAGGAAAATCTCCATTATCCAGAAATTTTAATATAGCTGTCTACCTTACAGAGTGAAACACATTATAAACATATTTTACTTATTGTATATCGGTTTTAATATTCTAATGTGGCAATTTTACACCCCACATACTGTGGGCTATTGTAACATCTTTATGACATGTTTCTACCTCCTGGCATTTTTTGTTATGTGGTACTTTTTGGCCAGGGAGAATTCATCCCCTCTAACCAAACATCAGTGTACAAACTATTAAAGTAAATCAAGACAATTATCTGTGCAGGTCAGTCCTGCCACACCTGTATAAAATGTCAAATTAAAAACACCTACATGTCACATTAATATTACTGGCAGGCCAGGCTGTTATAGCCATCACGTGAATCCTGCCTGCTATTTTCTGGTTGAGTCTATATATTTCAAGGGATAGCTGGGTGTGAACTTTTTGGGAAACAAATAAAACATTATACTTGTGTCCAAAATGTATGTATTAAATCAAAATATGGAACTAGCCACCAATGTAGTAGTGTGAGAAAAAAAAAACCATACAATTGCTTAAAATGTGGGAGTTACAAACCACTGCAGCACCACTCCCACTGCTGGCAGCAACCATCTCAGGAGTAGTAGACCTAAACACAGGTTACAATTGTGCTCTTTTGATCTAGCCTCTAACAGTGCCACCATCAGTTTGAGTCAATCTTCTGGCTTTTTGCCACACAAAGGTGGTGATGATGATAATAATTATAATTATGCGATGGACAAGATCTAAGAAGATATGGGTGCTGAGAAGGCAATGTCATCAGAAGGGCAGGGTGTTGTCCTTGGTAATGCACAACACAGGTGATTTGTGGCTTAAAGATACTCTTAGGCAAAATGTACATGTTCTGCAGTCTGCTCTGGATGCTGCACATGCTGTTGGTGCACAAGGCTCAACAGTGCCTGAAAGCTGTAGTTGCAATTCCTATGAGCAAATATCTGGGGTGTGGATTTATTTTACACGTTGCTGGAGGACCAATCTATTGCACTGTGCAGGCTCTGGTGTTGGAAAATAACTCATGTGTATCCTAGCACTCATCGAATAGGAACTATGTCACTCTGTCAGCACATGAAACCTCCTCATGCGGGAAAAGCAAACTGATGGGCAAGATGAGGAAGCTCTTCTACTCCTCATGAACGTCTTTCCGGTAACTAGTCCACACTTATAAGCCTTATCATTTTCAGCAGTCCCATCATCATTCCCATATACTGCTTTCCATATTTTTCTTCCTTCATTCTCCATTGCATCATTAGTTAGCCTTTTGTGCGCCCAATAAACATGCTTCCAGTTATCCATTTGTGTGAACACTGAACTGCCACATGTCCAACTTCATCACAATCAATATGAAAGCACCTGGATTGTACTGCCATTTGCAAAATAATTCCAGGCGCTCAGCCCCAATGGAAGATACTTAGCTGCTATTATTTTATGAAAAAAGCCATCACTGTCAGGTTTTGACAAAACATTTTATATTTTTCCTCCAAAATGTTTTACATGTCCCAGGTATAAAATTTTCAACTCACCCCCTCTGTAATTTTTGGTGAAATTCAACATCATTGTGCCTACATCTGGTGTGAATTTCCTTGGTAGTGCCCTTAAGAGCAGAGCACAAAGGGCAAAATTATTGTAACTTATTAATTCAAAATCCTTAGAATTCTTTCAATTAAATTTTATTTTTTTAAGCTTACAGTTTTTGTCAAAATTGTTTATTATTCTTTAGAGTGATTTGAATTAACCTGTTACCAGGATAAGCTGTGTTTCCTGTTAGGTGAAGCTTTTGCAAAGCAGATGGCTGCCCACCACCTGTCTGCCCAGGAGAACTCTCTATACTCCCTGAGAAGCATAGAGCTCCCTCCCATACTTCCCCTGTGCAGGAATGGGGAATTTAAATTATCAAACTAAAATTCCAGGAATTCTGGAATGCAATTTTCTTTAAGAAAATGTTCAATGTTTGTCAAAATCATGATTTTTTTGGGGGAAGAAATCTAACGTGTGTACGCACTATAGATAACCTAGGCAGTGTAAACAATTACACTATTTGTCATTAGATTAACCCGATCTTTTATCTGCCACTGCACCAATCTGATTCACTTCAGCAAACAAAGTCGCACCATCAGAACCGGTTCTGTGGCCTCTGCACTATTTCCTTTCTCCGGTAGACATCCCGAGTACATATCCCATAGATGTCTGGCTCAGCAGATTGGAACAGTGTAAAGACATTTCTTTTCCTTTTTTTTCCTTCCGAGAGAATCTTTTTAAAAGTCTTCAGGCAACCCCATCGAAGATTTGACTAAGTACCATTTAAATTTCCACTTAAACGGTATTCTGCTGTAGTTTCTGGAAGTTGTGAATAAATTGCTGACAGTATATTAAAATAAATATTCACCTGAAAAGCTGATTTTTCCTATTGTACCATGCTTGTTTTCAGAGTTACTGTCACGTCTTACTTTATGGGAGTACCTCTGAATATTACTGGCATAGAGTTACCATTAAATTTCCATTATGCAGATAATAATTACATTTTGCTGTCAGTTAGATGGTTCTATTTTTGGTGTCTTAACTATTCAGAGGATTTTGCAATGATAGCATATGTAATATTTCTATGATGCCTTTTACATCACTTATAATAACCCTTGGGACTTTATATTATCAGATAACACTCTGGTTTAGTGTAGTGCCATGCAGCCGATACAGACAAGAGAATTGCATCCATGCCTTTTCTATCATGCTTTCATCCCTGACTGCAATTTGTTAACATCTGAAGTTTTAAATAATGAAACTAGAGGAGTTACACTTCATAAAAGATTTCCTTTTTTATAGGTCTTTTCCTGCTGTATCCAGTTTACAGGTTCCTTGATTAAATCCATTTGTGATACGTTGTCCTTTCATCCATTAGGTGTGCTGCAAGCCACAAATCATTCCCTGCATAGTCCGGATAATACTCACAAGTCTCTCCTCTCATTTAAGAAATGTCATTCATATCATCCATTTCCTTTTGCCTATTTGCTGTCATGATAATTATCGTCATCAGACTTACATTGATAATCTGGCATTTGTTGCCTAAAATAAAACGCACAAAGCGTTTCTATTGTGCGAGTCGAGCGCTATGAATTTACAGATGATGCATTAAAATAACACTCTATTAACATACAAGTCATTTGGAAACTGGTACCAAGCAGGCCACATTTCCTCACACTCTCTTCGTTTTAGAGAGAAATTGAGAACTTGCGTAAAAATAATACTTTCATATTAAACTTCTCAGCTTGCCCTGGAGAGTGAGCGAGCGACATCAGTTAACATGTTTTTAGCATTACATGGTGTTAATACTGTTTGAAACCAGTTTATTCTTTATGCAGAGGACATATATGATAACTTAGACTATGTATGCATATATATTTATTTTTCTCCTTTTTTTTCCTGTGTGTCAGGTTTTTACATTATTTCTCCTAATAGTTGAAGATCGGGCCAAAAAAAGGAAGAATTGGACCAAGTAATCCAAACTAAAAACTGTAACATTTGCATTTACTGTAGATGTAGTAAATGTGTTACTATTAGTATAGAAGGTAAAAAATAATCTCTGCTATACTGCTATAACTTTACAGTGTGTATATATATATATATATATATATTTACTTTTCTAAAACTGTAAATTTAATGGACTATATAGTGAAAAAGGTTACTATTAATAAAATGAGCCATGAGCTCCTCTGATGATCACTAACAAATATCAGAAATCGTGAATGTGTTTCCCCATTAGATGGTTACAAAGACAACTATAATTAAAAACAGATAAGATTCAAAATTATGGGGTCAAAGTAGCTGAACCCAGTTTCTTTTTTCATAACAAGGCCATTGAGATATTAATAATAGTAATTTATGAAACATTTAAAAGCTAAAGCATTGCAAGTCTGCGGTTGATTTTGACCATTTGACTATAAATAGCATAAAATATTGATTTATAAGGGGAGCATTTGGATTCAAAGAGATTTTTACCCCTTTTGTGAGAAGTCACCGATGGGAAGCCATCCTGATAATAAAATTAAAGAAGCCCAGAATTTGTCCTTTACTCCAGAGGTTCAAAGGTAATGGTCTCAACCGGACCCCAAATGATCATGACCACCATTGACCTGACCACTATTGCCACTGATTCGCTGTGTATTAATTTGCCATGTCTGAAGTTAAACATAAATGTCTACCTATTAAATGTAGTTTTTTTTTCTTAATATAACCTATCATAATGGCTCTTTATAAACTCTATGGAACAAACAGGTGGAATAGCGCATTAATTTATATTAATGAGAATACATAACATATAAGCACTTGTTTACATAAGCTCATAAATTAATTTTCTTCATTTTTTTAATTTTAATTGCTTTTTTTAACTGCTCTGACTTTTTTTATTTTATCTTACTATTGCAATACAGACTGAAAGCCTAATTTAACTATAGAAATATTACCCTTTTAAATACAGTATTTAAATCAAAACCCCAAATCCATTCTATGTTTATGGCATTGAAAACATAATTTCTTTTCCATATTTCTATTGTTGAGAAATTTCAATATAACAATTCTAAATAGACTATGTTGTGTTTATTTCTAATGACAAAATAATATAAAACAAATCACCATAAAAATCTAACACATTAATTGTTCAATCAAAATTTAATTTAACTTTTTTGAGTTGGTATTATACGGAGCGTTGGGCTAAGTAAGTAGTTAAACCTCTATAAGTTGTTGAGTGAGGCTATTGGCAAGTATGTTAGGACAAATTAGCTGGTTTTAACTAGGAGCCATACTTTTTCACGCTTTTAATGAAGGCCAATGCCACACACTAGAATACTTCTCACCTCATTACTACTCATAAAAAGCAATGATCCATTCAAAGGCCATAGGAGATGTAAAAGAGACCAGCCCCTCTCCATCTAGCACATAAGAAAGAGCTCTTCTCTCCGTGTCCTTTGAAGTCGATCATTAGGATGTTTAGCAGATAAAAGAACTCAAACACTTATCTGCATAATCTCACGTCTGACAAATGTTCATGTTTCTCTCTTTTCATTTAATTCCGTGTGGCTGGTGCCTAGCGTCAGTAGTTTGATTGTGATGGTTAAATGTCTGAAACGCAGCTTTCATTTAGCAAGAAAAAGGACATGTTTTAAATAAAGATAAATGAATGTGATGGTGAAACAGAGCCCGAAACCTCAAAATCATACATTATTACCATTTGTGTGTTTTCCATACAAGCCAGGACTTTATGATATTGCATACAGTTATAAACACTGTAACTTTATATCTTTCCATAATTGTAATGACTTAGTTATATCTGAACATGTTATTATGACCTGCAAATTATTTAGGAAGCAGTGTAATCTGGAAATATCAAATAAAATAGAGCATAAAATACAAGCTATAAAATAGGACTAGAAATTCGTTCATGAATTTGGCATCAATGGCGGCAACATTAAGAAGGCAGTAGAATGGTTCTTTAAGAAAAACAGCATTAAAAACATCAACTGTTTATGTGACTTGCGCTGTTTTTTAATCACATCATATATATTTGAAGTAAATATTAAATGGAATATTTCATTCCTTACAGATGAGCGAATCTGTTCTAGGTAAATTGTGTTTGACTTGAATTCTATAAAAGATTTAATTCTCCAGAATTAATTTTTTTTTTAGATTCACTCTGCCATTTTACTGAATTATAGTAAGTAAAAAGGTAAAAAAAAAAACACTCACATCACTGGTTATCTGTTAGAACTACATGATGCCTTAATAACACAGCCATCATCTGCCGCACAAATATGCAAGTCCGCATCAAAGATAGGCAGCTGACATATGACATAACTGTATGTTATATCTTGGTATGAAGTTAAAAGCTCCCCTCTTGATAAATTACTACTAAAGCATATAGTACATAGTAATACTACCTTATTTAGTCCTACAGCAGTACTATAGAGCTACAGCACATACTGATAGGGAATTTAGGTTGTGAGCCCCATCCGGGACTGCAATGATAATGTGTGCAAACTGTAAAGCATTGCGGAATATGTTAGTGCTATATAAAAATGAAGATTATTATTATTATTATTACAGCACCATTAAGTCCTTCTCCTCTAGTGATAATGAAAGCATTCTGTTTATTCCACCCCAGGTTTTACACCAAATCTTATAAGTCAACTATAAAGAAAGGAAATGTCAGTTTATTCTAATGTTTGTTCTCTTGTTCAGTGTGCTAATTGGAATATTTTAAGAATTATTTTGTTGACAGTGACATAAAAATAAACACCAAAAATATTTTTTACATATTAATCATAAATGATTAATATATTTTCTTGGTATATTTTTTCTTTAAAGAAGTTTTCCAGGACTTTAACATTCATGACCTATCCCTTGTATTTGTCATCAATGTCTGGTTGGTGGGGGTGCAATACCCGACACCTCCGCCGATCAGCTGTTCCTTGCTCAGTTACTGTGCTGTATAGCACAGCTCTGTCGACAGAATAGTGTCAGCGAATGGGCATTGCACATTCACCCCCTATTGATTTGAATATGAAGCGGATGTGCAGTACTCGGGTGCATCCACTATACAGTCAATGGAACTGTGCTGTGCAGCTCCGTAACTAAGCAACCTTGGCCACCACTGACACCAGGATCAGCTGATCAGTGGGGGTGCAGAATATCGCACTTACACCAATCAGACATTAGTGATCTATCCTAAGGATAGGCCACCAATTTTAAAGTTCCGAACAACCCCTTTAACAACCAATCAACCCCCAACATTTTAATCTCCATGTGTGGTTCTACCATAGCTCCTAAGCTGCAATCTTTCTGTGAAGAGGTTATATTTGACTCAGAACTTTCCTTCACTCTCTATATCTGACTACGCACTTGCTAATGCCACCTGCGCCTCTCGCCATCTCTAGAACATGACTTTTTCTTACCTATCACAAAAATTCTCACTGTTGCTCTTACTTATTCTTGCCTGGACTATTGCAACTCTCTACTAATCAGTCTCCTTTTTACTAAACCCTCCCCACTCCCCACTCCAATACATCCTAAAGGCAGCAGCCAGGATCATATTATTGTCCAACTGCTACACTAATTCCTCCAGATTGTGCCAATTATTGCACTGGTTGTCCATCTGCTACAAAATACAATATAAACTTATCAATATCACCCACAAAGCTCTCCACAGTTCTGCACTGCCCTACATCTCTTCCCTCATCTCGGTCTACCACCCTACCTGTACTATTATTGTTAATAAACTGAACCTCCCACTCCCATCACCAAGACTTCTCTCATGCTGCCCAGTTCCCTGGAAAGCAATACCCCGGTCAATTTGATTTCCAGTATCCACAGTTGTAAGGGTGCACAAAAATGAATTTTTTTAAGACTGGCTTATCACCTCACCTCACTAACCTAACTATTCCCTCTTTGCCCTTCCAAAATTTTCCTCAGAATCAGGTCTATTGTTTTATCTATTCACACTCTATCCATGCAATTAATAGCACTCTCTGCTGGTAAATACTTCTTGTAATTAATACTTTCTTGTATTAATGATTAACCCTGCTGACCATAAGTACTTATACTTAGAGTTTACATTCTGCAGAAGAAAGAGACTTACCTAGTCACTCTGGAGATAGAAAACAACTCTTCCTTAACCCCTTAATGACTGCCGATATGCCTTTTAACGGCGGCCGCTAAGGGTACTTAATCCACAGCGCCGTTAATTAACGGCGCTGTGGAAAAAGTGAATAGCGCCCCCCAGAGTCGGATTTTCTCTGGGGTCTCGGATGCCGAGGGTAGCCGAGACCCCAGAGAACATGATTCGGGGGGTTTTTACCGACCCCCGAGTTGCGATCGCCGGTAATTAACCGTTTACAGGCGGTCGCAACAACAACAAAAAAAAACGCGATTTGCCGTTTAATTTCTCTGTCCTCCGATGTGATCGCACATCGGAGGACAGAGAAATGTGGTCCCCGATGGCCCCCAATAGCCCCCCAATACTCACCTCCCCCGGTGCTCCTCGTGTCTCCCCATGGGCGCCGCCATCTTTTTTCCGGGAAAAAATGGCGGGCGCACGCGCAGTGCGCCCGCCGCCCGGCACCCGGAAGATCTTTGGGGTCTCGGCTGCCAGGGGTAGCTGAGACCCCAAAGAACATGATCGGGGTCGGTTTGCACCGACCCCTGCTTTGCGATCGCCGGTAATTAACAGTTTACCGGCGACCGCAAAAAAAAAAAAAAAGCGATCAGTTATTTCTCTGTCCTCTGATGTGATCGCACATCAGAGGACAGAGAAATAGGGGGATTCGGGGACCCTAACATACTCACCCGGGGTCCCTGGGTCCTCTTCTGTCTTCTCCTGCCAGCCGGCTTTTTCATCATGGCGGGCGCATGCGCAGTGCGCCCGCCATCTGCTGCCATCTGCCGGCCGGCAGGAGAAGACAAGTTGGGGCTAAAATTAGGGTTAGGGTTAGGGTTAGAGTTAGGGTTAGGGTTAGGGTTAGAGTTAGAGTTAGGGTTAGGGTTAGAGTTAGGGTTAGGGTTAGGGTTAGAGTTAGGGTTAGGGTTAGGGTTAGAGTTAGGGTTAGGGTTGGGGCTAAATTTAGGGTTAGGGCTAGGGTTAGGGTTAGGCTACTTTCACACTAGCGTTTTTTGGCTTCCGTCGCAATGCGTCGTTGGAGAAAAAACGCATCCTGCAAAAGTGCTTGCAGGATGCGTTTTTTCTCCATTGGCTTGCATTAGCGACGCATTGCGACGGATTGCCACATGTCGCATCCGTCGTGCGATGGATGCGTCGTGCTTTGGCGGACCGTCGACACAAAAAAAACTACATGTAACTTTTTTGTGCGACGTGTCCGCCATTTCCGACCACGCATGCGTGGCCGGAACTCCGCCCCCGCCTCCCCGCACCTCACAATGGGGCAGCGGATGCGTTGAAAAAACAGCATCCGCTGCACCCGTTGTGCGGCGCTTACAACGCTAGCGTCGGTACGTCGGCCCGACACTGCGATGGGCCGAGTACGACGCTAGTGTGAAAGTAGCCTTGGGCTTCTTTCACACTTGCGTCGGTACGGGGCGGTCGCAATGCGTCGGCCAGATGTACCGACGCACGTTGTGAAAATTGTGCACAACGTGGGCAGCGGATGCAGTTTTTCAACGCATCCGCTGCCCAGTCTATGTCCTGGGGAGGAGGGGGCAGAGTTACGGCCACGCATGCGCGGAAATGGCGGACGCGACGTACAAAAAAAAGGTTACATTGAACTTTTTTTGTGACGACGGGGGCTAAAGTTATGGTTAGGGTTGGGGCTAAAGTTAGGGTTGGGGCTAAAGTTAGGGTTAGAGTTGGGATTAGGGTTAGGGTTTGGATTAGGGTTGGGATTAGTGTTACATTTGGGATTAGGGTTGGGATTAGGGTTAGGGTTGGGATTAGGGTTAGGGGTGTGTTGGATTTAGGGTTTTGATTAGGGTTATGGTTAGGGTTGAGATTAGGGCTGTTTTGGGGTTAGGGTTGTGATTATCGTTAGGGTTGTGATTAGGATTATGGATCGGGTTGAGATTAGGGTTAGGGGTGTGTTGGGGTTAGGGTTGGAGTTAGAATTGGGGGGTTTCCACTGTTTAGGTACATCAGGGGGTCTCCAAACACGACAGCCAATTTTGCGCTAAAAAAGTCAAATGGTACTCCCTCCCTTCTGAGCTCTGCCGTGCGCCCAAACAGTGGTTTACCCCCACATATGGGGTACCAGCATACTCAGGACAAATTGGACAACAACTTTTGGGGTCCAATTTCTCTTGTTACCATTGTGAAAATAAAAATTTGGGGGCTAAAAAAATCTTTTTTGTGGGAAAAAAATATTTTTTATTTTCACTACTCTGCATTATAAACTTCTGTGAAGCACTTGGGCATTCAAAGTTCTCACCACATATCTAGATAAGTTCCTTGGGGGGTCTATTTTCCAAAATGGGGTCACTTGTTGGGGGTTTCTACTGTTTAGGTACATTAGGGGTCTGCAAACGCAACATAACGCCCGCAGACAATTCTATCAAAGTCTGCATTCCAAAATGGCACTCCTTCCCTTCCGAGCTCTGCCGTGCGCCCAAACAGTGGTTTACCCCCACATATGGGGTACCAGCATACTCAGGACAAATTGGACAACAACTTTTGGGGTCCAATTTCTCTTGTTACCCTTGTGAAAATAAAAACTTGGGGGCTAAAAAATCTTTATTGTTAAAAAATATATATTTTTTATTTTCACGACTCTGCATTATAAACTTCTGTGATGCACTTGGGCATTCAAAGTTCTCACTACACATCTAGATAAGTTCCATGGGGGGTCTAGTTTCCAAAATGGGGTCACTTTTGGGGGGTTTCTACTGTTTAGGCACATCAGGGGCTCTCCAAACGCGACATGGCGTCCGATCTCAATTTCAGTCAATTTTGCATTGAAAAGTCAAATGGCGCTCCTTTGCTTCCGAGCTCAGCCATGTGCCCAAACAGTGGTTTACCCCCACATATGGGGTGTCGGCGTACTCAAGGCAAATTGTACAACAGCTTCTGGGGTCCATTTTCTCCTGTTACCCTTGGTAAAATAAAAATTTGGAGGCAAAAAGATCATTTTTGTAGAAAAAATGCGATTTTTTTATTTTCACGGCTCTACGTTATAAACTTCTGTGAAGCACCTGGGGGTTTAAAGTGCTCACCACACATCTAGATAAGTTCCTTAAGGTGTCTAGTTTCCAAAATGGTGTCATATGTGGGGGGTCTCTACTGTTTAGGCACATCAGCGGCTCTCCAAACGTGACATGGCGTCCGATCTCAATTCCAGCCAATTCTACATTGAAAAAGTAAAATGACACTCCTTCTCTTCCAAGCTCTGCGGTGCGCCCAAACAGTGGTTTACCCCCATATATGGGGTATCGACGTACTCAGGAGAAATTGCACAACAACTTTTGTGGTCTAATTTCTCCTGTTACCCTTGTGAAAATAAAAATTTGGGGGCAAAAAGATCATTTTTGTAGAAAAAATGAGATTTTTTTATTTTCACGGCTCTACGTTATAAACTTCTGTGAAGCACTTGGGGGTTCAAAGTGCTCACCACACATCTAGATAAGTTCCTTAAGGGGTCTAGTTTCCAAAATGGTATCACTTGTGGGGGGTTTCCACTGTTTAGGCACATCAGGGACTCTCCAAACGCGACATGGCATCCGATCTCAATTCCAGCCAATTCTGCATTGAAAAAGTCAAACGGTGCTCCTTCACTTCCAAGCTCTGCGGTGCGCCCAAACAGTGGTTTACCTCCACATATAGGGTATCAACGTACTCAGGAGAAATTGCACAACAACTTTTGTGGTCTAATTTCTCCTGTTACCCTTGTGAAAATAAGAATTTGTGGGCGAAAAAATCATTTTTGTGAAAACAAATGCGATTTTTTATTTTCACGGCTCTACGTTATAAACTTCTGTGAAGCACTTGGGGGTTCAAAGTGCTCACCACACATCTAGATAAGTTCCTTGGGGGGTCTAGTTTCCAAAATGGTGTCACTTGTGGGGGGTTTCCACTGTTTAGGCACATTAGGGGCTCTCCAAACGCGACATGGCGTCCGATCTCAATTCCAGCCAATTCTGCATTGAAACAGTCAAACGGTGCTCCTTCACTTCCAAGCTCTGCGGTGCGCCCAAACAGTGGTTTACCTCCACATATGGGGTATCGGCGTACTCAGGAAAAATTGCACAACAAAATTTATGGTTAAATTTCTGTTTTTACACTTGTGAAAATTAAAAAAAATGGTTCTGAAGTAAAATGTTTGCAAAAAAAAGTTAAATGTTCATTTTTTTCTTCCACATTGTTTTAGTTCCTGTGAAGTACGTAAAGGGTTAATAAACTTCTTGAATGTGGTTTTGAGCAGCTTGAGGGGTGCAGTTTTTAGAATGGTGTCACACTTGGTTATTTTCTATCATATAGACCCCTCAAAATCACTTCAAAGGTGATGTGGTCCCTAAAAAAAACATGGTGTTGTAAAAATGAGAAATTGCTGGTCAACTTTTAACCCTTATAACTCCCTAACAAAAAAAAAAATTGTTTCCAAAATTATGCTGATGTAAAGTAGACATGTGAGAAATGTTATTTATTAACTATTTTTTGTGACATATCTCTCTGATTTAAGGGCATAAAAATACAAAGTTTGAAAATTGCAAAATTTTAAAAATTTTCGCCATATTTCCATTTTTTTCATAAATAATCGCAAGTAATATCGAAGAAATGTTACCACTAACTTGAAGTACAACATGTCACGAAAAAACAGTCTTAGAATCAGCGGGATCCGATAAAGCGTTCCAGAGTTATAACCTCATAAAGTGACACTGGTCAGAATTGTAAAAATTGGCTCGGTCATTAAGTACCAAATTGGCTCTGACACTAAGGGGTTAATGACTGTCCTCCTAGGATCTGTGATGGCCCAAGAATTAACCCCCTATGAAGAGAGGACCCCGCTGGTCATAGGAGCTTATCATTTACAGACAAGAGAGAGAGGCAGGCCTCCGCTGACCACAAGAGCATATACTGTACTGGAGAGAGAACCCCGCTGACCATAAAAGCTTACATTCTACAGAAATGAGAAAGAGAGAGAATTCCACTGATCGTAAGAGCTTACACTCTACAAGAGAGAGAAATTACCCCGCTGATCACAAGAGCTTACACTTGGGAGACTTGCCCAGTGACTCTGGTGTTGGAAAATGACTCTGCCATGCAAACTGTGCTCTACTGAGATCTGCTAATCTCTAATGACCCAAATACTGACTACCACTGTGCAGGATATAATAATCTATAAGATGTCTGATTTCTGATGTTTAAATATTGTGGGAAATGACAGGCAAGTTTTTCTATATTTTATGAACAGTGAATCAAATTACAAACTGTTCAAATTCGAGTGAAAGCATGAATTTTAGGAAATTCGACTCAAATTCGATCCTCTGCCGATGGGACTGCTCCAGATCTGTTACCAGTCCTATACACTATTTTCATAAATTTGAAAACACTGGGCGAGAGTGACTTGGTCTGTTAGGGATGGAGCTGTCATCAACCACTTTCCGTAGAATGTAAAAATCTATGAGATTTGCCTCTTATTCATTTCAGCTGCCATAAAGCACCCCCCCTTTATACTGATTATACAAAAAGTATAATCATAATTAGAGTATGATATGTATCTACCTTTGTAAATATTACACTGTAATAACCACCTATAGCATCTTAAGGTATATCTACATTGGGCGATTATTGTTCCTGAGAATACTCGTTTACCAATAATCGTCTAGTTTACAGAAACTGCCAATTAACCGACAAATTAGCTAAATGTGGACTGAAATGGTGATTTTTAAGCATGTTAGAAATCATTGTGTTTGGCAGCAGGGAATTTGCTGCCATGAACAATGATAGGGACTATTACTGATCATTCTGTATGTTTTGGAAGCAAGGTTGGCCAATCTACACAGGGTGTTTAATGCCCACCATTGGCCGGTGTAAACAAGCCTTTACACTGCAGCTGTCCAAGGATTAGGTGACCCTAGCAATAATATAGCTCGCTCTTGCTATCTAGAGCAATTAGAATATATTCATTGGATAATATAATGCATTGTTGATCATATATATGGCCACAATTACTGTAACTGATTTGACTAAATTGAGAAGTAAGTTTAAAAACAAGGTATTTTATTTAACCCACTCCTCCATTATTAATCACAGGAGTAGGAAAAATTACTAAAGATATTGCCATTTGTTTAAATTCTAGTCCACCAGCAATGAGGTACTCTTTAAAAGTAAAATAAAATAGAAAGGTGGTGCACTATAAAAAAAGCAAAATAGCATTAATGTCTGATGGATTGCAGTGCACTAGTAAAACTCTGAGAGCCAATGGATTAAAAATGAATAAACTAATATAAATAAAAAATAACTGGCACATGAAAATCCACCTAAAAATACAATTTTATAGAAACACAGAAATTCAATGATCACAAATATACAGTAACATGGAATAATACTTGCATAAAAGACTACCATGGACCATCATGGAAGAAAATAATGCTAATACTAGATGAGATTAAAAAACAAATAATTAAATATGCAATATAAAAAAATCCAGTAAAAAGACACACTACTAATGTGGTGTGCAATGTGTAAAGAAACTGAATAGTAGCCAAATGATCCTTGGAAGGAAATCGTTGATTTGCACAAATGGAACAAATTTGATTTATACTCTTTAAAAATAACTATTTTTTTTAAATAATTTGTCTATTATTAAAAGTTATGAAACTTTGAAAATCACAGATATATCTTCATTCATGTAAAAAAAAATGCATGTAACTTCTAAACCCCTGCTTTCCTAGTCTATTTGACTGTCTTTTGCTTCTGAGATACCAGAACCAGTCATTTGGAGTGCTGATTGTGATGTTACTACTAGAGATGGGTGAACCCAAACAGTAATGTTCGGCATTTGGAGTCGATACTCATGGATAAGCCATGAGGCTAGGTAGTCAAGAGGACCGGGAATCAGATAACAAGATGGCTCATCAAATTAAAAAAGGGGTAAGGCAAGGGCATAGTCGAGTCACAATGCAAGGTCAGAATTTCAGGAAGCTAGCCGGTCAAGACAAAGGTTCTAGGCAAATGGATGGTCAGAGGCAAGGTATAAGGTCAGGCAGCAATTGATCAGAGACAGAACACTGCAGAACAAGGAAAACATGCACCACTGATCAGAGTAAGACCTCTAGCTAAATAGCCAGGGAATCACTCAGAAAAGGAGACACCTGTAGGAAATGTAGAAAGTTCTGGCATTGATTGGGGTGACTGGACTGTTAGGCCGGCGTCACACTGGCGTAAAATTCGCATTACACACGGCCCAATGAATCTCTATGGCCCAGCTCATATCAGCCGCATATTACGCAACCGTAATATACGGTCTTGTATGGCCGTAGAAAATCACAGCATGCTGCGTTTGTCACTGTATTGCACAAAAAAATCGCCAATGAAAGTCTATTGGGGCGAGAAAAACACGGATTCCACACGGACCAGCAGCGTGACTTGCGAGAAATACGCAGCGGTGTTAGTGAAAAGCCGGTAATTCAATTGCCGGCTCTTCATTTCTCCTTCACAAACCCGACAGGATATGAGACATGGTTTACATACAGTAAACCATCTCATATCCCCTTTTTTTTTTTTTTATTCCACACTACTAATGTTAGTAGTGTGTATGTGCAAAATTTGGGCGCTGTAGCTGCTAAAATAAAGGGTTAAATGGCGGAAAAAATTGGCGTGGGCTCCCGCGCAATTTTCTCCGCCAGAGTGGTAAAGCCAGTGACTGAGGGCAGATATTAATAGCCAGGAGAGGGTCCATGGTTATTGGCCCCCCCCTGGCTACAAACATCTGCCCCCAACCACCCCAGAAAAGACACATCTGGAAGATGCGCCTATTCTGGCACTTGGCCACTCTCTTCCCACTCCCGTGTAGCGGTGGGATATGGGGTAATGAAGGGTTAATGTCACCTTGCTATTGTAAGGTGACATTAAGCCAGATTAATAATGGAGAGGCGTCAATTATGTCACCTATCCATTATTCATCCAATTGTATGAAAGGGTTAAAAAACACACACATTATTAAAAAGTATTTTAATGAAATAAACACACAGGTTGTGTTAATATTTTATTGCTCTCTCAATCCACCTGAAGACCCTCACTCGGCAAAATAATAAACCAACAATATACATACCTTCTGATGAACTGTCACGTCCCACGAAGTAAATCCATCTGAAGGGGTTAAATCATTTTACAGGCAGGAGCTGTGCTAAAGCACTCGCTCGTGCCTGTAAACCCCGGGTGCTGAAAGGAAAGCAGAGTGATCTGTACTTACATTGAGTTGCCCTCTGCTGGATATCCTCACGAACTGGAGCCTTGGAAAAGTTCCCACGCTCGAGTTCATATGAGTTCATCCAGCAGAGGGCGCATCACCGCGACTCAATGTAAGTACAGACCACCCAGCTTTCCTTTCAGCACCCGGGGTTTACAGGCCTGCGCTTAGTAACCCGATGTTTACCCTGGTTACCCGGGGACTTCGGCATCGTTGGTCGCTGGAGAGCTGTCTGTGTGACAGCTCTCCAGCGACCACACAACGACGAAACAGCGACGCTGCAGCGATCAGCATCGTTGTCTATATCGCTGCAGCGTCGCTTAATGTGACGGTACCTTTACATGAATTTTCTGCACAGAAATTAAGATAAATACCCCAAAATTATTTGTAAATTTTCATAAGTGTTCATGCTAAATAGAAATATATTTTTATTTATTTTGTTAAAAAAGTGTAAATTTTTCTATAAACATTGTTTTATAGCACTGGTACATACCATCTACTTTAGCAGTTGAGTAATCCTTCAGATATGCTCCTCTTTTTTCAAAACTCAAACTGAACTGCCGAGTCAATGTCTCTTACAACCATACGCAGTCCTTGATATCCTCCTGTTTGCAGTCGTTACACACACCAATCGTCCTTCGGGCATAAGACGGTCTACCTCCTAGACCAGTTACCGTGGACGGCAGCACCGCTGTGTACGCTGTGGGTGCCAGGTCTCTTGACTCCACTCTGTCCTGTGTCTATTCTCAGAGACAGAGCCTTTGCTCTGCACTCTCACCTACACTGAAACTGAATCTGGCCCCGACACTCCCTAACCCTTACTGCAGGGCTTTTAACAAGATGGACCGTGCAGGAGCCCACTTGTTATGGACCTGGTGGTTAGGAGCACCCAGAATGACCTGATGAGTAAACTAGTAATCGGAACAAGCTCTGGGAAAGTGGGAACTCTGCTGACCGCAAACCCTACTCCTATCACACACACACTAGAAATAGCCGTGGAGCGTACCTAACTCTCCCTAGATGCCTCTTCACAGCCTAAGAGCTAACTACCCCTAAAGATAGAAATAGAAGCCTAACCTTGCCTCAGAGAAATTCCCCAAAGGTAAAGGCAGCCCCCCACATATATTGACTGTGAGTTAAGAGGAAAGTCACAAACACAGGAATGAAACAGGTTTTAGCAGAGGAGGCCAGACTTCACTAAATAGTCAGAGGATCGAAAAGGGAACTATGCGGTCAGCACAAAAGACTACCAAAAACCACGCAGAGTAAGCAAAAAGACTCCCCACACTGACACACGGTGTGGAGGTGCCACTCTGCACCCCAGAGCTTCCAGCTAGCAAGGGAATATCATGATAGCAAGCTGGACTAGAAATTGGCAGTACTAAGAAATATATTCAGGAAGCAGTAACATCAAATGAACTAGCAAAGACTTAGCTTCTGCTGGAGTAGACAGGTCCTCAGAGAAGTCCAAGAGAGATCTGAACCAATACTGAAACATTGACAGCTGGCATGAAGTAACGATTTGAGTGGAGTTAAAAAGGGAAGCCAACATAGCAATAAACGAGAGCAGCTGACAAAGCCAACCTAAGTGACCAGCAGTTCCGCTCAAAGCCACCAGAGGGAGTCCAAGAGCAGAACTAACCAAAGTATCATTCATGACCACAGGAGGGAGTCCGAGAATGGAATTCACAACAGTACCCCCCCTTGAGGAGGGGTCACCGAACCCTCACCAGGGCCCCCAGGCCGATCAGGACGAGCCAAATGAAAGGCACGAACTAAATCGGCAGCGTGGACATCGGAGGCAACAACCCAGGAATTATCCTCCTGACCATAGCCCTTCCACTTAACCAGGTACTGAAGCTTCCGTCTCGAAATACGAGAATCCAAAATTTTTTCCACCACATACTCCAACTCCCCCTCAATCAACACCAGGGCAGGAGGATCAACGGAGGGAACCATAGGCGCCACGTACCTCCGCAACAACGACCTATGGAACACATTATGGATGGCAAAAGAAGCTGGAAGGACCAAACGAAATGACACAGGGTTGAGAATTTCAGAAATCTTATAAGGACCAATGAAACGAGGCTTAAACTTAGGAGAAGAAACCTTCATAGGAACATAACGAGAAGACAACCAAACCAAATCCCCAACACGAAGTCGGGGACCAACACAATGACGGCGGTTAGCGAAACGTTGAGCCTTCTCCTGTGACAACGTCAGATTGTCCACTACGTGAGTCAAAATATGCTGCAACCTGTCCACCACAGAATCCACACCAGGACAGTCAGAAGGCTCAACCTGCCCGGAAGAAAAACGAGGATGAAAACCAGAATTGCAAAAAAAAGGCGAAACCAAAGTAGCCGAACTAGCCCGATTATTAAGGGCGAACTCAGCCAATGGCAAGAAGGTCACCCAATCATCCTGATCAGCAGAAACAAAGCATCTCAGATAGGTTTCCAAAGTCTGGTTGGTTCGTTCAGTTTGTCCATTTGTTTGAGGATGGAAAGCCGAAGAAAAAGACAAATCAATGCCCATCTTAGCACAAAAGGACCGCCAAAACCTAGAGACAAACTGGGAACCTCTGTCTGACACAATGTTCTCCGGAATGCCATGCAAACGAACCACATGTTGAAAAAATAATGGCACCAAATCAGAGGAGGAAGGTAATTTAGGCAAGGGTACCAAATGGACCATCTTAGAAAAGCGATCACAAACCACCCAGATGACAGACATCCTTTGAGAGATAGGAAGATCTGAAATAAAATCTATGGAAACATGCGTCCAAGGCCTTTTCGGGACTGGCAAGGGCAAGAGCAACCCACTGGCACGAGAACAGCAGGGCTTAGCCCGAGCACAAGTCCCACAGGACTGCACAAAAGAACGCACATCCCGAGACAAGGAAGGCCACCAAAAGGACCTAGCCACCAAATCTCTGGTCCCAAAAATCCCAGGATGACCAGCCAACACTGAGCAATGAACCTCAGAAATAACTCTGCTAGTCCGTCAATCAGGGACAAATAGTTTCTCCTCTGGACAACGATCAGGTCTATCAGCCTGAAACTCCTGCAGCACCCGCCACAAATCAGGGGAGATGGCAGACAGAATTACCCCCTCTTTGAGAATACCAGCCGGCCCAGGGACACCCGGAGAATCAGGCACAAAACTCCTAGAAAGGGCATCCGCCTTCACATTCTTAGAACCCGGAAGGTATGAGACCACAAAATCGAAACGGGAGAAAAACAGCGACCATCGAGCCTGTCTAGGATTCAACCACTTGGCAGACTCGAGATAAGTCAGATTTTTGTGATCCGTCAAGACCACCACGCGGTGCTTGGCTCCCTCAAGCCAATGTCGCCACTCCTCGAATGCCCACTTCATAGCTAGCAGCTCCCGATTGCCAACATCATAATTACGCTCAGCAGGCGAAAATTTTCTAGAAAAGAAGGCACATGGCTTCATCACAGAGCCATCAGAACTTCTTTGAGACAAAACAGCCCCTGCTCCAATCTCAGAAGCATCAACCTCGACCTGAAAAGGGAGCGAAACATCTGGCTGACGCAACACAGGGGCCGAAGAAAAATGACGTTTCAGCTCCTGAAAAGCCTCAACGGCCGCAGAGGACCAATTCACCACATCAGCACCTTTCTTTGTCAAATCAGTCAAAGGTTTAACCACACTAGAAAAATTAGCGATGAAGCGACGGTAAAAATTAGCAAAGCCCAGGAATTTCCGGAGGCTCTTCACAGATGTAGGTTGAGTCCAATCATAAATGGCCTGAAGTTTAACAGGATCCATCTCGATAGTAGAAGGGGAAAAAATGAAGCCCAAAAAGGAAACCTTCTGAACTCCGAAGAGACATTTAGACCCCTTCACAAACAAGGAATTAGCACGAAGGACCTGGAATACCATTCTGACCTGTTTCACATGATACTCCCAATCATCCGAAAAGACCAAAATATCATCCAAATATACAATCATGAATCTGTCCAGATACTTTCAGAAGATGTCATGCATAAAGGACTGAAACACAGATGGAGCATTTGAAAGCCCGAATGGCATTACCAGGTATTCAAAATGGCCCTCGGGCGTATTAAATGCTGTTTTCCATTCATCGCCCTGTTTAATACGCACAAGGTTATACGCCCCTCGAAGATCTATCTTGGTGAACCAACTAGCCCCCTTAATCCGAGCAAACAAATCCAGCAGAGGCAAAGGGTACTGAAATTTGACCGTGATCTTATTGAGAAGGCGGTAATCTATACAGGGTCTCAGAGAACCATCCTTCTTGGCCACAAAAAAGAACCCTGCTCCCAACGGTGATGAAGACGGGCGAATATGCCCTTTCTCCAAGGACTCCTTTATATAACTCAGCATAGCGGCGTGCTCTGGCACAGATAAATTGAAAAGTTGGCCCTTAGGAAACTTACTACCAGGAATCAAATTTATAGCACAATCACAATCCCTATGAGGGGGTAGGACACTGGATTTGGGCTCACCAAATACATCCTGGTAATCCGACAGAAACTCAGGGACTTCAGAAGGAGTGGAAGCAGAAATTGACACCAATGGAACATCGCCATGTACCCCTTGACAACCCCAACTAGACACAGACATTGATTTCCAATCCAATACTGGATTATGAACCTGTAGCCAAGGCAAACCCAACACGACCACATCATGCAAATTATGCAACACCAAAAAGCGAATATCTTCCTGATGTGCAGGAGCCATGCACATGGTCAACTGAGTCCAGTACTGAGGTTTATTCTTGGCCAACGGCGTGGCATCAATTGCGCTTAATGGAATAGGATACTGCAAAGGCTCCAAGAAAAAACCACAGCACCTGGCAAACTCCAAGTCCATCAAATTCAGGGCAGCGCCTGAATCCACAAATGCCATAACCGAGTAGGATGACAAAGAGCAAATCAGAGTAACAGACAAAAGAAATTTAGGCTGTACAGTACCAATGGTGACAGACCTAGCGAACCGCTTAGTGCGCTTAGGACAATCAGAGATAGCATGAGTGGGGTCACCACAGTAAAAACACAGCCTATTCTGATGTCTGTGTTCTTGCCGTTCAGTTCTGGTCAAAGTTCTATCACATTGCATAAGCTCAGGCCTCTGCTCAGAGGACACCGCCAAATGGTGCACAATTTTGCGCTCACGCAAACGCTGATCAATTTGGATGGCCAAGGACATTGATTCATTCAGACCAGCAGGCGTGGGGAATCCCACCATAACATCCTTAAGGGCTTCAGAAAGACCCTTTCTAAAAATTGCTGCCAGGGCACACTCATTCCATTGAGTAAGCACAGACCATTTTCTAAACTTCTGACAATATATCTCCGCTTCATCCTACCCTGACACAAAGCTAGCAAGATTTTCTCTGCCTGATCCACTGAATTCGGTTCGTCATAAAGCAGTCCAAGCGCCAGAAAAAACGCATCTACATTAAGCAATGCAGGCTCTCCTGGCGCAAGGGAGAACGCCCAGTCTTGAGGGTCGCCACGCAACAAAGAAATAATAATTTTTACTTGCTGAATGGGGTCACCAGGGGAGCGGGGTTTCAAAGCAAGAAACAGTTTACAATTATTTTTGAAATGCAGAAACTTAGATCTATCCCCAGAAAACAAATCAGGAATTGGAATTCTAGGCTCTAACATCGGATTCTGAACTACATAATCTTGAATGCTTTCTACTCTTGCAGTGAGATGATCCACACAAGAGGACAGACCTTGAATATCCATATCTACACCTGAGTCCTGAACCACCCAGAGATTAAGGGGAAAAGAGAGACAAAACACACTGCAAAGAAAAAAAAATGGGTTCAGAACTTCTCTTATCCCTCTTTTGAGATGCATTAACACTTTGTTGGCCAGCTGTACTGTTATGGACCTGGTGGTTAGGAGCACCCGGAATGACCTGATGAGTAAACTAGTAATCGGAACAAGCTCTGGGAAAGTGGGAACTCTGCTGACCGCAAAAACTCCACTCCAATCACATACACACTAGAAATAGCCGTGGAGCGTACCTAACTCTCCCTAGACGCCTCTTCACAGCCTAAGAGCTAACTACCCCTAAAGATAGAAATAGAAGCCTAACCTTGCTTCAGAGAAATTCCCCAAAGGTAAAGGCAGCCCCCCACATATATTGACTGTGAGTTAAGAGGAAAGTCACAAACACAGGAATGAAACAGGTTTTAGCAGAGGAGGCCAGACTTCACTAAATAGTCAGAGGATCGAAAAGGGAACTATGCGGTCAGCACAAAAGACTACAAAAAACCACGCAGAGTAAGCAAAAAGACTCCCCACACCGACACATGGTGTGGAGGTGCCACTCTGCACCCCAGAGCTTCCAGCTAGCAAGGGAATATCATGATAGCAAGCTGGACTAGAAATTGGCAGTACTAAGAAATATATTCAGGAAGCAGTAACAACAAATGAACTAGCAAAGACTTAGCTTCTGCTGGAGTAGACAGGTCCTCAGAGAAGTCCAAGAGAGATCTGAACCAATACTGAAACATTGACAGCTGGCATGAAGTAACGATTTGAGTGGAGTTAAATAGGGAAGCCAACATGGCAATAAACGAGAGCAGCTGACAAAGCCAACCTCAGTGACCAGCAGTTCCGCTCAAAGCCACCAGAGGGAGTCCAAGAGCAGAACTAACCAAAGTACCATTCATGACCACAGGAGGGAGTCCGAGAACGGAATTCACAACACCCACTTTCCTAGATGTGGTCAATTATATCTCCCATTGAAGGGAATAGGTATACATCTACACGTAGGGAGGATTACCACTTATACATGCATGGTGGGCAATTAGTAGCAGTTCATACTTTGGCACTGTCCTTATAGGGACAGGGGCATGACAGGGAGTAAGAAGGAAAGCTCTACCCTCTATATACACATTCATTGCTCCTGATATATGAGATACTGCTACTAATGGAAATCTACGGATGGGGGACACCAAACCATTCTTTTAATGAGCACTGATAAGCACGAGCACACACACACATATATATATATACACTCACCGGCCACTTTATTAGGTACACCTGTCCAACTTCTTGTTAACACTTAATTTCTAATCAGCCAATCACATGGCGGCAACTCAGTGCATTTAGGCATGTAGACATGGTCAAGACAATCTCCTGCAGTTCAAACCGAGCATCAGTATGGGGAAGAAAGGTGATTTGAGTGCCTTTGAACGTGGCATGGTTGTTGGTGCCAGAAGGGCTGGTCTGAGTATTTCAGAAACTGCTGATCTACTGGGATTTTCACGCACAACCATCTCTAGGGTTTACAGAGAATGGTCCGAAAAAGAAAAAAAATCCAGTGAGCGGCAGTTCTGTGGGCGGAAATGCCTTGTTGATGCCAGAGGTCAGAGGAGAATGGGCAGACTGGTTCGAGCTGATAGAAAGGCAACAGTGACTCAAATCGCCACCCGTTACAACCAAGGTAGGCCTAAGAGCATCTCTGAACGCACAGTGCGTCGAACTTTGAGGCAGATGGGCTCCAGCAGCAGAAGACCACACCGGGTACCACTCCTTTCAGCTAAGAACAGGAAACTGAGGCTACAATTTGTACAAGCTCATCGAAATTGGACAGTAGAAGATTGGAAAAACGTTGCTTGGTCTGATGAGTCTCGATTTCTGCTGCGACATTCGGATGGTAGGGTCAGAATTTGGCGTAAACAACATGAAAGCATGGATCCATCCTGCCTTGTATGGAGCATCTTTGGGATGTGCAGCCGACAAATCTGCGGCAACTGTGTGATGCCATCATGTCAATATGGACCAAAATCTCTGAGAAATGCTTCCAGCACCTTGTTGAATCTATGCCACGAAGAATTGAGGCAGTTCTGAAGGCAAAAGGGGGTCCAACCCGTTACTAGCATGGTGTACCTAATAAAGTGGCCGGTGAGTGTATGTGTGTGTCATGTATTTCTATGTTTATTTCAGGGGTAGATAATACTTTTAATGTGAAGAAATAAAGGTTAATTTTAGATTAGTTAAAGGGAGACTCTCCAAGATGTAGTCCTTTATTTTGGGTTCACTAACCCCACAGCTCATCCTGTCACCTAAGCACCTGCCTTCAGGCCCCTGGTACCATTTCCTCCATACCCTTACCCGTGCCTCAGTGACTACGTCATGCTGAAACGCCATGGTCCTCCCCGGCAAGTCTGAGCATACATTCACATTACGTAGCACCCAAACCTGAGCCTCCTGATACCGCTGTCTAGTGAGCGCTCTCTATTTTACCCTGACCCCCAGCCACATCCTTGGCCGGTGCCAGAGGGTTCCTCATGCGTACATCCTCAGTCGCCTCTGCAACCACACACTCCAGGTTCTTCCCCGCATTCTTTCTAACCTGCTCTTTTTACACCTACTTTTCTGTGTAAAACCCTGGAACTGAGCAGTCCCGAACTTACCAGAGGACATTTCCAGCTCAGGGTTCAGTGAGATCTCCATGTCCTCTACCGCCACAACCTCTATGGGGAATCTATTGGGGTTACACTCTGTCCCTAGGTTGGTTACCCCATGGCAGGTATCTCAATATCTTTGGATTCTACGCCCAACAAAACCTTTACCATGGGTTGACCCTTGTCTCCCACAGGGACCAAAACAGGGGCAAGTCTCTCCCTAACACAGTCCCATTAAGAAGGGTCTTTACCACTGCCACCATATGATGTGGAAAATTTAACCTCCGGAGTTGGATATTTACACAGTTTCCCATCGATACCCATCACCTTCACTTTCTGTCCTTCGGGGTTGTCCCCGGCAACAAGGAACCTATGGAACAGTGTCACTTTGCTCCCCATGTCCAGGAGAGCCTCTGTTTGGCACCTGTTCACAAGTACCTGGCACAATTGCGGTTCGCTGCCGGCAGTGCCCGTAGTAGTTGTACATGCCTGGAGAGTAGCTGTGGAGACACCATCACGTGTTTCTCAACGCAAGCAGTGAATAGCCAGGCCTTTCCCCGGGAAGGAACAACCACGGGAAGGGCAGCATCCAATAAAAGAAAACATCCAATAAAGGAAAACCACCTATGCCAAGCATGGTATCCATCCACAGACAGCTGTTTCGGGGTTTTTGCCCCTCATCAGTGTGGAGTAGGAAACTGGCTATTAGGAGCAGTGCCTAGTAGTAGTGGTACAGACTAGCTGGGCATATATAGATACATGGTGAATATTCCCACAGTCTATGGGCTCAGATGTCACAGAACAGTTGACAGCCCCATGCCCGGGCTCTTGACACCACCAACACTCAACACCTGCAGTCCGATTAGGCCTTAAAGTCGCTTTAGGGGAAACAGGAGTTTTGACACTCTCACTTTGGGTTACCCCCACATCATAGGCTTAGTCCTGGTGAGCCTCAACAGTGATTTGTGGACTTTTCCTCTGCTCTGGTACAATGTTCTGAGTGAGATTATACCGCTCAATAAATCCTATCAGAAGGTCCAGGTGCCTAGGTCCCTTAGCCTGACCCAATGCTGCATGGCAGCCGGCAGAGCCCACTCCATTCGATCGAACACCTCTCTCTCTACCATCTCAGTTGGGGTCAAAAACTCAGGTTAGAGACACTCCTCCACCATCTGCAGCAAGTCATTTGCCTGAGACCTGGCGGGCAGAGACTATACAGAGGACCACTGGTACACCCCCTGATCACCCCTCACCTTAGGGGTCTCCTCTTTACACTGCCGAAGCTCCGATAACTTCTACTGCAGCACCTTTTGCTGCCACTGCTACAACTTCAGCATTTCTTTCTGCTGCTGGAACTGCAGCACCTCTTGCTGTTGGACCTGCAGCATCTCTTGCTGACTAAGCACATACTGCTTCAAAAGTTTCTCCATATTTCCAGCAGACTTGCACAATGACATGTAGCATGCTTTGGGGTATGCCTCAGTTCACACTGCTCCACATTCTCCAGCCATACGTAGTGCAACAGTAGCGCACTTATGCAGTGAGGAGGCAGTGACCCACAAAGTTAAAACACAGAACTCCTTTAATGTGTTTCTTTACAGCATTAAATGTTCCAATTCACACAAGTGCATATAATCAGTGCATAGCATTAGTGTCCATTTCACCGCACTACATACTACAATACATCCTTTCGTTTACAGTCACTAAACACACTAGCTTTCACTTTGTCTAGTAGCCGTGGGCGACTGCACCAACGAGTCAATGTCTTTTACTCACAGCTTTACACAATCCTTGATATAATCCTGTTTGCAGTAGTTACACATGCCACTCCTCTTTCAGGCACAGGACGGTCTACATCCGGTTCACCGGCGGGGACAAGACAGTCCACCTCTGAAACCAGTTACCATGGACAGCAGCACCGCTGTGTACGCTGTGGGTGCCAGGCCTATTGGCTCCATTCTGTCCTGTGTCTCTTTACACAGAAAACGCTCTGCTACGTCTCTGCTCTGCACTGTCACCTACACTAAAACTGAAACGGAAACTGGCCCTGACACCACAAGCCCTTTACTGCAGGGCTTTTAGCAAAGAAACCTGTGATCTTCAGCCACATGGAAAACCTGGGCCTGGAATGAAATGGACTGCACAACTACCATCCTGAAGTCTGTTTTACAACACAACATCCCAGCAAAAGTTTCCCCTACATCTGCCTTGGACACTAGCATGTCCAAGATTAACACTTACTGTATATACTCGAGTATAAGCCGAGATTTTCAGTCCATTTTTTAGGCTAAAAGTGCCCCTCTCGACTTATACTCGAGTCATTGTCCCAGGAGGATGGTGGGGGAGGGGGAGCGGCAGGAGTGGCATATGTCACATCATACTCACCTGCTCCCTGCGTGGTCTCTGCACTTCTCTGCTTCTCTGATGGTCTCCGGCACCCGCAGCTCTTCCTGTGTTCAGTGGTCATGAGGTACTGCTCATTAAAGTAATGAATATGGACGCGACTCCACTCCCATAGGCGTGGAGTGCATATTCATTGCTGTAATGAGTGGTACCATGTGACCACTGAACACAGGAACAAGCTGCCAGCGCCGGAAAGACCATCAGAGAAGAAGAGACCGCACCAGGAGGGGGTGAGTATGATGGGGGAGGGTGAGCCATGCAATATTCACCTGTCCCCGTTCCACCGCCGGGCTGTGTCTTCCGCATCCTCTGGCTGTGACATTCAGGTCAGAGTGTGTGATGATGTGTTTTCTGCATGCCCTCTGCCTGAACAGTCACTGCAGAGAGGCGGAAGACATAGCGGTGTGCGGTGGTGGAACAGAGACAGGTGAATATCGCAAGTGCTGTTGTCCTGAGCCAGCGGAAACTCCCCCACCTGGCTCCGATAGCGCGCTGGTGTCCCCACCTGCTCAGGATGCTGGCACCTCTCCCACAGCGACGAGAGGTGAGTATTTTTATTTTTTTTAATTGCAGCAGCAGCATATGGGGCATATTATTCTATGGAGCATCTTATGGGGCCATCAACCTTTATTGATCAGCATATGGGGCATATTATTCTATAAGGCATCATATAGGGCCATCAACCTTTGTGCAGCATTATATGGGGCATAATATTCTATGGAGCATCTTATAGGGCCATAATTAACATTTATGCAGCATTATATAGGGCATATTTTAATATGGAGCATCTTATGGGGCCATCATTAACCTTTGTGCAGCATTGCATGGGGCATAATATTCTGTGGAGCATCTCATGGGGCCATCATTAACCTTTTATGCAGCATTATATGGGGCATATTTTAATATGGAGCATCTTATGGGGCCCATCATGAACTGTATGGAGCATTATATGGGGCTCCTGATGTCTCAATTAATTTTACTTTTCTTGGTATCTATTTTTATTTTTGAAATTAACCAGTAGCTGCTACATTTCCCACCCTAGGTTTATACTCAAGTCAATAAGTTTTCCCAGTTTTTTGTGTCAAACTTAGGGGTCTGGGCTTATACTCGGGTCGGTTTATTATCGAGTATATACGGTACTTTTATTATTTCTAGTCTGCATAGCAGCCACCACTACGCCCATGACTGACATGCACTCCTATGGTCTTCATACGCCTCTGTACACAACCTGGGGAGAACACACAGTGACCCCTACCTGTGACATCGGTCACTGCTTCACCACTGCAATCACAGCTACATCTGCGACTGCAATGCCCCCTCAAAGCCTCACTATGCCTCCATGCACCTCCTGTGGAGAACAAACAGCGACCCTACCTGTGACAGCGGTCACTGCTTCACACGGATGACAGCTGTGGGCTCTCGCTGTCATTTTACAGCATGGGAATCGCCGCTCTCTGACCAGTGGTAATGATTTTACTGCCTATCAGAAGCAGTGTTTGCCGCGCTGTCATACACATGACAGCATGCCAAACACTCAGTGTTCAGGGGCCGAACCCAATCAGTAAGACGGACTTCATGTTTGGTGTCCGTGCCCTAACAGTAGGTGTTCAGTACCGACATCAAACTTTACTGTTCAGATTCACAAATCTCTACTTGTGACATACTGTATATATCCATTACATATTGGGTCATTTTGCATTGTAGTATATTTGGCATCTGCATACATAAAAATCTGCTTTCTCAAAATATACAAATTATTTTCCTATACTGTAAGCACATAAGATGTAAGATGTAAGATACATAAAGATAAGCTATTTATTAAAACAAAAGAAACACACATTATTTTTTAGATCATCTTGCTGACATGCTCCAAATGTGAAGTAATGAAGATTATTGCCCCTGCTAAATTGCTACGTAAGATTATCTCTCCCGGATTGCACCATTCACACAACTGCTAGACAAATATTAGGTATTTTAAGTAATAGATGAGGAATATTACTTAGCAATTAGATTTTAAAACGGATGTTACTATATGCTGCCACTCAGGAATATTATTTTGCGGTAAAAAATAAAATATAGGGTGCTACACAGGAATATTACGTAGCTCCCAAAAAATGGTTTTGTATATGCTGTTAGTACCTAATATTATGTCCCTCTATCAATAGCTGATTTTTATATTTTAGTAGTGGATTAAACCCTCCCTATTTCAGCCTAATCCAACAGTCTATTTCTAATAGTAACTACTATACAAAATATTGGAAAATAGCAGAGATCTGCAGCATAAACTTGCAATGATGAGAACACCCAGCTGCCTGCCTTTCACTCTCCCTTCTATTAAATCTCTCCCTACTTAAATCCCCACCTAACAAATAAGTAATCTCTTCACAATCTTCAGCTCTGAAAAGAGCTTTTTGGAATAAATAACACATACTATAACCTCCTATCACTCTCCCTACGCTCCTTTTACCCATTCTATACTGAAACTACGCTCTCCCTATGATGTTTCCGGCTGCAATGTGCGCAAGATGGCACCAACAGCCTTTAAATAGTCCCTATGATGCTGTAAGGCCAGTCAATCACAGTAATGCCACACCAAAGATAGCATCAGCATTACTGTGATTAGCAAGCTAGCCCAGCATGTTCATTGGCTGCAAATAAAGTGCCAAACATGCTGGGTGGGTCACTCAAATATACTAAGGTGAATAGCTAATTACTCGCCGAGTAACGAATAGCCCAAATACTGTACTATTTGTGTGAGTAACAAATATTGCCGAATGTATTTACTCGTCACTAATATTAAAGGGAAAGGTGTCATTTAAAATTACAGCTCATTTAGCAATAAAAAAAAAAGCCCTGATATGGCATTGTAGAAGGGGATGAAAAAACAAACTTGCAAAAACAAAACATAGCGGCATCCTTAGGAAGTTAATAATTGGCACAATCCAACATGGCCTTGGAAGTGGCACGTGGTTTGTCAATATTTCATAGTTCTTCCTGAGACATTAGTTTCTGTTGTTTACTCCATACACCTGTTAGATAGATAGACAATTGCAGATAATCAGCTTTTTAGCTGTATTAATATGACTGAATCACCACTAAAACAGGAAATAAGTGAAGCACCTGCCTAGAATTTTCTGTGTTCTGCATGTTCTCATTCCAGCTGCACCTGCACTTGTGAGGGGGAGGAGGACCCAAACTTTACCGAAGGAGAAAGTAACAATTGTATGTAAACCAGACTGATAGGGAACAGATCTCCCCAGATTCATGAACTGCGACACAACATCTTGTCTATTTTTAAGATAGATCATAAATCAGTCCCTAAGTAATGGACAAAGATGACACCATTAGTGGGAATTTAAGTGTAGTTGTAGAATTTGTGCCTTCAGAACAGTCAGAGAGCAAGATGGGAACTGCAATAACGAAAAACTGGAGAATCTTTGGTGGGGGTCTGTATCCCTTGTGCTTCTTTTGGCAGCTCTATTGTGTATAAAGGATTTCAAGGGAGGGTTTGTGGAAGATTAAATCAGCTGTGTAAAGGTCAAAAACGTGTTTTCTTGCTCTGAAAGTAAAATCATATAAATTAAGAAAATAAAACATTGTAGAAGGGAAAGTTAGTCCTTAAATGTAATTTCTCCAGCGAAACAAATCACATCAGTGACTGTTCGGGGTCATCCCAATTTTCCTCTCTTGGTTTTATGGTTGTTATCCATGGTCCGCTTATATCTCTTTATCACATTCTAGTTAACAAAGCAGGAAATTGGAAAGTTGTCTTCACATGTTCTGCCAAAAAACCTGATATTGCTTAATTCCTAAGCACGAAAATTCTGTACTATTGAATTTTTCAAGTTGTCAATAATATTATATCATACATGGTTACATGTGTAAAATGATACTATGATCATATTACATTATTACCATACTAGAGCAAGCTTAATGTTTAGCACCAATTTTCATTGCATTGGTATATTTTAAATAAAAAAAGAAGCAATTTCGTTAATAGTCTACAGAAAAAAATGTCTAACATTTTGCATGTGCAGCTTCAGCACAGATTTATTAGTTTTAATACTTACACACAGCAAACTGTGCTTTGTTTAATTATTCAGCCATGAGTCACTCCCATTTACTCCCTTGTCTACTTTCAGAAGATTAGCAAAAGGATTAAAGGGAACCTGTCACCTGAATTTGGTGGGACCGGTTTTCGGTCATATGGGCGGGGTTTTCGGGTATTTGATTCACCCTTTCCTTACCCGCTGGCTGCATGCTGGCCGCAATATTGGATTGAAGTTCATTTCCTGTCCTCCTTAGTACCTGCCTGTGCAAGGCAATCTTGCCTTGCGCATGCGCAGTATGCTTTGCCCAACTGTGGGTAAAGCCGAAAAGCATTAGTGCACATGCGCCGCCGCACTATGTCCCGGAACACAGCAAAATACTTCCGGGACATAGTGTGCTGGTGCATGCTCACTAATGCTTTTCGGCTTTGCCCGCAGTTGGGCAAAGCATACTGCGCGTGCGCAAGGCAAGTTTGCCTTGCGCAGGCGTGTACTACGGAGGACAGAGAATGAACTTCAATCCAATATTGCGGCCAGCATGCAGCCAGTGGGTAAGGAAAGGGTGAATCAAACACCCGAAAACCCCACCCATATGACCGAAAACTGGTCCCGCGAAATTTAGGTAACAGGTTCCCTTTAAGCAAATGGAAGAGCATAATATATGAATGTAAAATCTGACTACAAATAGGGCTTGTTTGTCGTCTGCAACCATGGAAACATATTGGTCTACATAGAAGCTGTATGGACGTAATGGATTTTTAGTCGATCTATTTTAGGTACACCTTGTCGCGGTGGCATGGCTTTTACACTTTTTTGATCAATATAGTGTTAACTAAGCACCTTATGTTATTTATATGTACTATTATTATTTACATATTACAGGGTATATGCTCACTTTGTTTTTTTCTTGGTTTTATTTGTGAAATGGTCACAGTGTAAACATGTTCTTACACATTGTTTGCATATAAAATTATTCTCCGGCTCATTTCTTTGGTTTTGCAGTAGTTTCTTGTACTTTGTACAAACAGGGGCATGGCCCCTCTTTCTGAGCTAGGCATTTCTATGTAACTTCCCATGGGCAGGTGGCTGAACAGTAGGGCCCCTGTCCTGCTCTGTCCTTATCTACATTTTGGTTGGCTAACACATACTAGAGACAGGATAGGACTGTCCTGACTGGTTACACCTTGTCACAGTGAGACGGCTTTTACGCTTTTTTGAACAAAATAATAATAAATAATAATCTCTTTATTTATATAGCACCAAAATATTCCACAGCGCTTTACTGTTTTTTTGCACACATTGTCATTGCTGTCCCAAATGGAGCTCACAATCTAAATGCCCTATCAGTATGTCTTTCGAATGTGGGAGGAAACTTGAGAACCCGGAGGAAACCCACGCAAACACGGGGAGAACATACAACTCCTTACAGATGTTGTCCTCAGTGGGATTGGAACCCAGGACTCCAGCGGTGCAAGGCTGCAATGCTAACCACTGAGCCACCGTGCTGGCCGGTGTATTAACCCTTTAACCCCCAGAGTTTTTTTCAGTTTTGCATTTTCGTTTTTTTCGCTCCCCTCCTTCCCAGAGCCATAACTTTTTTATTTTTCCGTCAATATGGTCGTGTGAGGGCTTACTTTTTGCGGGACGAGTTGTACTTTTGAATGACACCATTGCTTTTACCATGTCGTGTACTAGAAAATGGGAAAAAAAATTCCAAGTGTGGTGAAATTGCAAAAAAAGTGCAATCCCACACTGGGTTTTTTGGGGGCTTTTTTGCTAGGTTCACTAAACGCTAAAACTGACCTACCATTATGATTCTCCAGGTCATTGCAAGTTCATAGACACCTAACATGTTTAAGTTATCTTTTATCTAAGTGGTAAAAAAAATTCCAAACTTTGCTAAAAAAAATATAAAATCGCGCAACTTTCCGAGACCCGTAGCGTTTTCATTTTTCGTGATCTCGGGTCAGATGAGGGCTTATTTTTTGCCTGCCAAGTTGACATTTTTAATGATACCAATTTGGTGCAGATACATTCTTTTGATCGCTCATTATTGCATTTTAATGCAATGTTGCGGTGACCAAAAAATTGTAATTCTGGCGTTTTTAATTTTTTTCTCACTACGCCGTTTAGCGATCAGGTTAATTCTTTCTTTTCATTGATAGATCAGGCGATTCTGATCACGGCGATACCAAATATTTGTATGTTTGATTTTTATTTTATTGTTTTATTTTGAATGGGGCGAACGGGGGGTGATTTGAACTTTCATATATATTTTTTTCCACATTTTTTAAAACATACTTTTGCCATATTTCAATAGCCTCCATGAGAGGCTAGAAGCTGGCATAGCCTGATTGCCTCTGCTACATAGAGGTGATGCTCAGATCGCTCCTATGTAACTGAATTACAGCATTGCTATGAGCGCCGACCACAGGGTGGCGCTCACAGCAATCTGGCATCAACAACTATAGAGTTTTTCAGGAGACCTCTGGTTGTCATGCCAATGCATCTCTGACCCCCGATCACGTAATGGGGGTCAGCGATGCGCGCATTTCCGGCCCAATTGCCGGAAGCGCTTGTTAAATGCTGCTCTCAGAGTTTAACAGCAGCATTTAACTAGTTAATAGGCATGTGGATTGCGATTCCACCCACGCCTATGCCGGAGCCCGCATCAAAGCGGGGTTCTGCCATCGGACATACTATTTCATCCAATGGCAGAAAGGGGTTAATAGTATTAACTAAGTACCCTATGTCATTTACATGCACTATTATTATTTACTTATTTATTTACTACAAGGTATTTGCTCATTTTCTCTTTTTCTTGGGTTTTGTGTGTGAAATGGCCACAGTGTGAACGGGCATGTATACCAGCTGGCTCATTTTTCTTGGTTTTGCTATATACAAAGTTGCATCTTTGCATCATTCTTTATTTGGATATATTGAAGCAAAAAAAGGAATTGGTTGAAAAAGTGTACATACAGTTTGATCTAAACTATATACTACTTGTTAAATGTACACAATGAACCTTTTATTAGATCTACATTCTAATAACATTTTCTGTATCAGTTTACTTTTTGCCTTACATTTTTCCAGTAGCATAGTTTGACAACCAAACACATAGCTTTGTTCTTTCACACTTATTGTGTAAGATTTTCTTTCTTATTCTTTGTGTTATACTAAGTTGCTTAACTGTAGTTTATGCTGTGTGTGGAGTTTGCACTTCTCATATCTCCTTTCTATGCAACCAGCAGTGAAATTACTATATAGTTCCACTTCATTAAATATCAGGTGTGAGGTGAATATAATATATATTTTCTTTAAAGCAGTGAATGCAGTATTTACTTGCAGACATGACACATTCAACCTGATGTCTCTCTTGATACTTTAAATCATATGCCACATGACCTGCAATATATTTTAGCTCTGGTGCAATATGAGCATGAAATATTCCAATGGGATACAGCCAATATTACAGAAATGATTGTCACATTTACAAACAGGCTCCTGCCTTTGAGTATTATAAACCTCTGGGCTCTCCTCTAAGGTGCCTTCTTCATCTATGATATGGCAAGAGTTTTTCAGTGATTCTCCCAATACCTATGAATACTAGGTTGACCCTGTATGTATGCCTTTGGAGAAAATCAAATAATCAATAACTCTGCTTTACAATCTTGCTTTATAAACAGGTTTTAATAGATTAGGGATCCCTCACACTTTATGACACTGTTAAAGAGCATAAGGAAAAGGTTTCTCCAAAGAAGAATTTTATTCGCTTATTTTGAGCCATTGAACTCCACAGCACTTTATAGACATTTTCATCACTGTCCCATTGGGGCTCACAATCTCAATTCCCTATCAAAATTCTTTGGTGTGTAGATGAAAACCCACGTAAACATGCAGAAAACATACAAAATCCTTGTAGATGTCCTTGGTGGGAATTTTATCCATGAATAAAAATGTAAGTGCAAAATTTAAATCTTTAGCCTACCTAGCAATTTAACCCCTTTCTGACTTCGGATGGGATAGTACATCCGAGGTCAGATCCCCTGCTTTGATATGGGCTCCGGCGGTGACAGCTGACATGTGACCGCAATAGCGACGGGTGGAATCGCGATCCACCTGCCGCTATTAAATAGTTAAATGCCGCTGTGAAACACTGACAGCGGCATTCAACTACCACTTCCGGCCATCGGACCGGAAATGAGTGCATTGCTGACCCCGTCACATGATTGGGGTCAGCGATGCGTCGGCATGACAACCTCTATGGTTGGTGATGCCAGCTTGCTGTGAGCGCCATCCTGTGGTCGGCGCTCATAGCAATGCTGTAATTCAGCCAATCTGATGATCTCTCCTATGTAACATAGTAACATAGTTATTAAGGTTGAAGGAAGACTTTAAGTCCATCTAGTTCAACCCATAAGGTAAAAGCAAGGAAAACAAGGGAGGTAATAATAGACACACCATCTAGTCTTGATGACCTAGACTAAATAGATAGTAAAGATGACATGAGCCTGCCAATGGAAAAGTGTAGGACACACCAATGGAAAGAAAAAACATTATATTTCAGCTCACCCGCATAACAGAATTTTCCATAGTCCAAGTATAGTCCGAGCACGGAAAGCGTCTCTGTCCAACGCTGCAGTTTGTGAGCAAAAGAGAAGAAAAAAATCCAGCTGCAGGAGTAAAATTAACAGAAATTTTATTCGAACATCTTTAAAAATTGGAAAGCTGCTTACAAAAAATGTAGATCACAAAATGAGGATGGAGACAACCATCAAGTCGCTGGAAGCGTTTCGAGCGCTGAAAGCGCTCTTAAACTTCAGCATGTTCCCAGCGGAAGTCCTCACGCCATCTTGGAAATGGGTAAGCCGATGAAATAGCCCAAACAAACGGCGAATATAAATATCAAAGAATAAACATAACTAGAGGGGAAAAGATATACATGTATGCACAGATGTAAACACATAAATGTACAAAGACATAATATACATAAATAATGACAATATCTATATCTATACACAATATTCTTACATTGCGTCCATCATATTTGGTGCCTGCATAGAAGTGCATCTAATCCCTACAAATACCGATAGCATTTCAAGTACAAATACATATCATAAGTATATATAGCCAAGATTGTAAAAATCACTCACAATCCAAGCATTATAATATATGAATCAAAATAACAACGGAAAAAAAAACCAAAAACGTTTGTTTGGGCTATTTCATTGGCTTACCCATTTCCAAGATGGCCGCGTGAGGACTTCCGCTCATGCGCTGTTTAGAGCTTTGTCTCCTTCACTTCCGGTCCGTTCTCTGGCGCCGGATTGCATGGGCCCGTGCTTTCCGGGGCCGGTTAATGCGCCGTACTCAGTGTAAGGTAGTTGCGGATTGGCTCATTTTCGTCCACGGCAGCTATAAATGGTATGCTTTGATGGATCATGACATGCCCCCTGAAGAAGGAACACTCCGAAATGCACGTCGGGGTGGGTTGGAGCTGACAGGTCCCCGTATTACATTACTGGTATGTTATCTATCTGGGCCACTGTTTGCGGACATTGTTGTGCATAATGATTTATATTCATATCTTTATTTGTGTGTTCCGGATCTAATATATGATTTACTGTTACCTAGATGAAACATGCGCGATCTAAGTGTTGATGCCTTTATTCATTGTCTTTTCATTCAGTGGTTGTTTATGGGGATTTTTGTCTAACTCCATGCGCTCCATGTAGCTTGTTGGCAAATTTTTAACCCTCTATTGTCCAAATTTCTTGTCGTTAATATTTTGATACTTAATAAAGTTATTTAATACCATTTTTTTGGACTTTATTACACCAATTTTTCTATGGTTATTTAGTTCACCCCATAGCCTAACCTAACATGCCCTAACATGTAGCTGAGCCAATCGAGTTGTGCCAGCTTCTAGCCTCCCATGGAGGCTATTGAAGCATGGCAAAAGTAAAAAAGAAGTTTAAAAAAATATGAAAAAAATAAAAAAAATTATAAAAGTTTAAATCACCCATCTTTCGCCCCATTCAAAAAAAAACAATAAAAAAAAATCAAATATACACATATTTGGTATCGCTGTGTTCAGAATCGCCTCATCTATCAATAAAATAATTATTAACCTGATCGCTAAACCGTTAAGCGAGAAAAAAACTCAAAACGCCCGAATTACGTTTTTTTGGTCACCATGACATTGCATTAAAATGAAATAACAGGTGATCAAAAGAAAAAATCTGCACTGACATGGCATCATTAAAAATGTCAGCTCGGCTTGCAAAAAATCAGCCCTCGCCTGACCCCAGATCACGAAAAATGGAGACGCTACGGGTATCAGAAAATGGCGCAATTTTTTTTCTTTAGCAAAGTTTGGAATTCTTTTTTCACCACTTAGATAAAAAAGAACCCAGACATGTTTAGTGTCTATGAACTCATAATAACCTGGAAAATCATAATGGCAGGTCAGTTTTAGCATTTAGTGAACCTTGCAAAATAGCAAAACAAAAAACAAGTGTGGGATTTCACTTTTTTTGCAATTTCACCGCACTTGGAATTTTTTTCCCGTTTTCTAGTACACAACATGGTAAAACCAATGATGTCATTCAAAAGTAAAACTCATCCCACAAAAAATAATCCCTCACATGGCCATATTGACGGAAAAATAAAAAAGTTATGGCTCTGGGAAGGAGGGGAGCGAAAAACGAACACAGAAAAACGGAAAATCCCAAGGTCATGAAGGGGTTAAATATGTCCATCTATATTATTAAAAAATCTATTTTTTATGTCACATAGTTCTGAATCCATGACAATAAAACGTATAAAAAATAATGAGATATACGTTGGGTTAGATACCTAATGCCATTTGGGTCTATATATTTTAGACCAATAGTTCTTACTGATAAGGCACCCCCTGGTAAAGCACAGCTTTGACACAAGTGATATTATTCTGGACAGTTGTTTCTCTACCTTTACCGGGTTTGATGTTCTACTGAGTTCAGGAGGAAAGGATGAATTAGCATCACTTTTAATTATTTTGACATGTCAATGACCAGTCATGAGGTCCAGGCATCACCATACTCTGGCTCATGTGGGCCCATTTGAAAAATAATTGTTTAGACAGTGCTCAATATTTTATTTCTTGTCCATTTGATGATATTAGTGGCCACATGCATTAGATAGCTGTCACTGGACAATGGGTCCTTTGGAAGCTATCTCTCCTGACCCCTCCATACACAGGAGCACTTGCTCTGTCTCCTTTGTTCTCTGTGAAATAGCTTCTGCTGGACTCCTCTTATGGTCGTATATCTAGCTGAGAACTAAAGGCTGGGCAGCTCAACAACATACATGCCGAATCTGACATCATAAGTTGGGGGACAGTAGGGAGTGCCCCTTGCACATCAGACTAATATCAGATGGGCTTAACTTACAGTTTAAAGTGAAACTCATTTTTGGAAACTAACAATTTTGGAAACTAATTTTTATTTTGCTCTCCTTGTATATAGCAACATCGTATTCAACAACATTCTCCTCATTTTCACTCACAATCTAAGTTCCATTCATTGTCTAATCCCTTGAATTATTTGACTTCAAAGTAATTTTAAAAACAGTGTACTCTTATATTTTAATCAGATTAATAAAAGTTAAATTTTATATCAACTATTACACCAGTTGGATTAGACAGTGAATTGAATTCTTTAATAAGGTAGTTGGAGGCATTTTATAACACAATCTTAGATCCCTATCAATATTTCTTTGGAACGTGGGAGTAGACTCATGCAAACACAAGAAGAACATATAAACTCTTTGCAGATGTTATTCATTGTTGGGTTTGAACCCAGGACCTCCTGACTGCAGAAAACCAGTGCTAACCACTGAGCCACAGTGCTGCCCACATTTTTTTGCTCAGAGCAAGAATGTAAACCTGTATACTGTTCAATCAAATCAAGGAACATCTGCAAACATACCTTATTTACTGTCCTGAATGTCTTCACAACACATATTGGTGAAATATCTCAAACATATTGGTACCATATCTTATTGATGTATACAGAGACTGACCTGGGCTAATCTGTTGTGTCTTCATGTTTCTGGACTATTGAACATTTGACATGTGTTTTACAATAACTCAGTATGTAGCGGCACATGATGGTTAATGCAACCCCAGTTCTTAAGGTTTTGATGAACATTCCTGCTATAATTGGTCAGAGTTACTCTCCAGCGTCTTCATTCCAGAAAGTATAATATATGTAACTAGAAGACTAATGACATTAGATAACATACAGCCAAGATTCAAAGCATCGGGCCACCATTGATAACTGATGTGGGTCTGTTGTTGTGCTTGTCTATGGTACAATAAACTGTTTACATGGAAATTCTTTGTTGCAGGTTTTAAATCTTCTGCGGCTGCCAGTTTCCAATGTTTAGCTGCCAGCTGGCAGACACAGAGGTGCTTGTGCTCCATTTGATTGAGGTAATTAACAGTTGAAACTGTCAGAAGGTGAAAGCAAACAGAGACTTCTTGCCCTCAGGTCAAAGCTGGACTACAGCTTCTTGCTCCTGATTTAACTGTATAACCAATAAAGATAGGAGCTGCAGTGCTTCCCTATTTAGGAATCAGACACTATGAAAATATTCAGTTTGATGCTAATTGGTTTAACAGACTTTATATTTCTCCATTCCTGCCAAGAACGCACAGTTCAGCAGGCCAGCGGCTAAGCCATGCTTCTGGTCCTATTGTCACTCATGAGTAGTGCAGTGCCCCATAGCAGACAGGATGCCAGAAGCAGTGTGTTTCTGAAGATGGACGATGCGACAACCCATTTCAGTCACCACTAGAGGGATCTTACGGAGGACAGAAATACACAGCATTGGTTGATTATATACTGTAGTTTGTGTCACTATAAAATGTGGCCATGAAATATAGAAATGGACATATGATCATATATATGATCACTCACACACCACCTCCTCACCTCGCCCCCTATCTGTTGGAGTCACACAAGGTTCATTCCTAGGGCCCCTGCTCTTCTCCATTTACACCTTTGGCCTGGGACAGCTCATAGAATGTCATGGCTTTCAGTATCACCTCTATGCTGATGACACACAGATCTATATCTCTGGACCAGATATCACCTCCCTACTAACCAGAATCCCTCAATGTCTATCCGCTATTTCATCCTTCTTCTCTGCTAGAATTCTGAAACTTAACATGGACAAAACAGAATTCATCATCTTTCCCCCATCTCACGCGACCCCCCCAACGAACCTATCCATTACAGTAAATGGCTGCCCACTCTCGCCAGTCCCACAAGCTCGCTGCCTTGGGGTAATCCTTGATGCTGATCTCTCCTTCAAACCAGATATCCAAGCCCTTTCCACTTCCTGCCGACTTCCACTCAAAAATATTTCAGGAATCCGTACATTCCTCAACCAAGAATCTTCAAAAACCCTAGTCCATGCCCTCATCATCTCTCGCCTTGACTACTGCAACCTCCTGCTCTGTGGCCTCCCCTCTCACACTCTCGCACCCCTCCAATCTATTCTAAACTCTGCTGCCAGACTAATCCACCTGTCCCCCCACTATTCCTCGGCCTCTCCCCTCTGTCAATCCCTTCACTGGCTCTCCATTGCCCAGAGACTCCAGTACAAAACCCTAACCATGACGTACAAAGCCATCCACAACCTGTCTCCTCCTTACATCTGTGACCTCGTCTTCCAGTATTTTCCTACACGCAAACTCAGATCCTCACAAGATCTCGTTCTCTACTCCCCTCTTATCTCCTCTTCCCACAATCTTATACAAGATTTCTCTTGCGTATCACCCCTACTCTGGAACCCTCTTCCACAACACATCAGACTCTCGCCTACCATCGAAACCTTCAAAAAGAGCCTGAAGACCCACCTCTTCCGACAAGCCTTCAACCTGCAGTAACCACCGATCAACCAAACCGCTGCATGACCAGCTCTATCCTCGCCTTCTGTATTCTCACCCATCCCTTGTAGATTGTGAGCCTTCGCGGGCAGGGTCCTCTCTCCTCCTGTACCAGTTATGACTTGTATTGTTTAAGATTATTGTACTTGTTTTTATTATGTACATCCCTCCCCACATGTAAAGCGCCATGGAATAAATGGCGCTATAACAATAAATAATAATAATAATAACATATGTCACTGGAGATGGATATATGGCAGCATAATTATAATCTTTATTTATAATCTTTATTTTTATATAGCGCTAACATATTCTGCTGCGCTTTACAGTTTTGCACACATTATCATCGCTGTCCCCGATGGGGCTCACAATCTAAATATAATACTTTCAGCAGTTTCACAATTATCAGTAGATGCTAGTTAACTTTAGTAATTGACATCAAATCCAGATCACATTTTGTATTTAAGATTATGGAAATGTGAACTAATATTGTATTCCATATTCTGATATCTAGAATAAAAAAGTGTGCATGTACAGTATATGTATATACACCCGCATATTATTTAGAATAAAAAAAATGCATAGAGCTATAAAAAAGTATTTGCTCCCTTCTCAAATTTCTTACATTTTTGCTTGTTTTTCACAATTGATTATTTCAGTTCATCAAACTATATTTAACACCTTTGCAAGTCATGGCCAAGGGGGCACATATAAAGAATGCTCAAGAGATGTGCTCAAGATACAATACATAGCCATAGCCATCACATTAGCTGCTGTTTAACTATTTAAATGCTATTGTCAATCATGAGGGCCAATAGGTTGAAAGCCCCCATCACTATTATCTTGGTCATTCTATAAAGGTTAGCTATATGGCTCACTTCAAAGGAACCCACAATTTATATTATACACTAAAATACTGAGGTATCGCAGAAGGAAATGTACACCTTCCTTCCTGTGGTGGTGGTCTTGTGGTGGTCTGTCAGCAGTCTCCAACATCATGTCCACTCTCTAGCTGAAACTGAACCTCTCCAAAACTGAACTTCTTCTGCTCCCACCATCTACTAACCTCCCTAATCCTGACATTTCCCTCTCTGTGGGTGGCAACATAATAGCACCCCGGCAGCTGGCGCGCTCTCTGGGTGCTATGTTTGACTCCGATCTCTCCTTCACACCCCATATACAATGTCTTGCCCGCTCTTGCTGCTTACACCTAAATAACATCTCTAGAATCTTCCCTTTTCTCACCATGGAAACAACAAAAACCCTCACTGTCACCTTGATCCACTCCCCCCTGGATTACTGTAATGCTCTATTAATTGGCCTCCCCCTCACTCGACTTTCCCCTCTCCAGTCTATCCTTAATGCAGCAGCCAGGGTCATCTGCTTGGCTAATCGGTATTCAGACGTGTCCACTCTTTGCCTGTCGTTACACTGGCTGCCCATTCATTATAGGATTCAATTCAAAGTACTTGTTCTCACCCACAAAGCTCTTCACAACGCAGCACCCCCTTACATCTCCTCACTTATTTCTGTCTATCGGCCTAGCCGACCGTCGCGCTCCGCAAATTAATTTCGACTAACCTCTGCACTAATCCGTACCTCCCACTCCCGTCTCCTAGACTTCTCCCGCGCTGCTCCAGTCCTCTGGAATGCTCTACCCCAAGAAATTAGGACCATTTACAATTTGCATAGTTTTAGGCGTGACCACCAAACATATTTGTTCAGAGGGGCCTATCACGTTTCCTAATAAAAGTCATTTTATGTGTAAGGGCACGTGTGTAGCCCAATTCACTATCTCCGTCTATCCCCCACCCCCTGAAGATGGCTGGACCATCATTGTAAATATATCATCGTAAATAAGATCCTGTACTTTGTATCTCCCCCACCTCATTGTAGATTGTAAGCTCTCACGAGCGATCAGGGTCATCTTTTTGTGCTTTAATTATTGTATTGTTAACGTTGTTACTTATGACTTGTGTTTGAAACTGTTAAACTGTAAAGTGCTGCGGAATATGTTGGCGCTATATAAATAAAGATTGTTATTATTATTATTATTATTACACCTGACAAGTTGAATCAATTTGTGGGGATTCTGAATCGGAATGACCTAGGTCTGTGTTTCACATATGAATGGGGCCCAGATACACTGCCATTCCTAGATGTGAGCATCAAAAAGACAGCAGAAGGATATCTGTCAACATCAATCTATAGGAAACCTACTGCCAGAATTTCCCTCATGAGATGGGAAAGCAATCATCCCAAGCCTCTCAGGAAAGCTATTCCTAAAGGTCAGTACCTATGGGTACGATACAACTGAACCGATGAATAGGTTTTTGAGGAACGGGCAAGGGAACTAACATTGAGGTTTATCCCAAGAGGCTATCCCGATAAAATTCTAAAGGAGACCTATAAAGAGGAAAAATCTAGAAATAGAGTTGAACTACCTTTATTTACCCCAAAAACTGAGACTGGAAACCTTATCAGTTATATTTCAACATATATCAAGTGGGATACATGAGATCAGGTACATATTGGCTCAACATTGGCCTGTCCTGATGATGGACGATGACATCAGGGGCATTTGGACTCATTTTCTTAGGTCAACTATAGAAAAGATAGATCTCTCATGGACAGGCTGGCTCAAAGCCATTTTTCCATACCACACACTAAGACAGGGGTAGGTAATATTTTTTGCCAAAGCCCATCTGAATATTTATACCATTCTTCAGGGTCTATACAAATGGCACACTAGCTTCGCCCACTAGGTAAAACCTGATGCTTACACTGGTGTCAGAAAGTAATCTTTCCTTGCACACGCCTCAGCATTTATTGGTGAACACTGCGTGTGTTTGCTCACAGAGCAAGAAGAAATTAATGGGCTATGCGGCCGTCAAAATACAACTGATGGCCCAAGCACTGCGATCCCCGAGAAACTACCCAGGGACCAGAAAATAGATCATAGAGGGCAGTAAATGGCCAGTGGGCTTTAAGTTCCCCACCCCTGCTCTAGGATATGGTCATGTTCTAATCTCAAGGGCTGTTATAGGTGTGGCAAATGTATTGCTTGTCCATACGTAATAATGGGAAAGACCTTCTGCAGCAATGTCATGCATGAGGACTTTGAAATAAGAGATCGTATTAATTGTTGCCCAAGGGGCACTGCATGCAAGGCCACATGTATCTGTGGCCTTGAAAACATAGGCAAAACTAAGAGAGAATTTAGACGCCATATCGGCGAACACTTGGGTGAAATTGAGCATGATAAAGACATCCACTGGCCACATATGTAAATATCTATCATGGGGGCAGAAAGTGTATTAAATTTGTAGGGATAGGCAAAATAGCTAAACCTGTAAGAGGAGGGGACTGGGACTTAATTATTCTGAGGAAGGAGACCAGATGGATATTTTGCCCGTATACAGTCTCCCCCTCTGGACTTAATGAACAGTTGTATTTTGGTTGTTTTTTCTAAAAAATTCACTATGCATTATATCACAATTGAATTTACTGTATTGGGTCATATGGAACCTGAACAATTCCCTAATTTGTTTCTAGCACTTGGATTGGCACATTTATTGGGTTCCCACTCCAGTTATTTAATCCTCTCTATAAAGATCAATAGTACCTTTAAATAAGGTATATGATTAATTAGCATTTGAGAGTTGAGCTATCCATATGGTGATATATGTATCTTAGATGATAATACCTACTTCAGGAATCCCATCCAAGAGGTTCTATATCAGTTACTAATGTAATTATTCCACTTCAAATTATTATCTCCATTTCATTAGTTTAAATGCTTGACCTGTACCTTTAAACTTGCTTTTTATAAAATTGAGAAACAATCATGACATGCTTAACTAGTACAGTACAGCAGGTGATGTTTTATGGAGGTACACCTGTACACTGGCCCGTTATCATTCATAAGAAGTGCAGTATTTTAAGAGGCATTTCGGTAATATGGGCCAGACGCCATGCTGTGTGCTGTGGTCATGTGACTGATGAAATGGCTCTCAGGGAAGGTTCTGGAAGGTAAGCCTCTCTATTATGTGTGCAGTTCTCTGTAGTTGGCTGCCCATGCGGTGCCATGGCAACATTATACCACAAATCGTGTAACCCTGAGATAATGAGCCAGAGGGCATTATTCTGAACATGTTATGTGTTCCACGACTTCTGGCTTGTGTGCCAGCTGGGTTTTCTGGGGCAGGATCACAAACAGGTGAGAACAGGTCACATGGGTTCCTGACCCGGTAGGCAAGTATTTAAATGAACTAAGTTAGCTTGTTCCCTGCCACACTATTCTGACATATGTCCTCCCTGAAGACCTATCGCAGGAGAAATGCGTCAGCAGCCACTCGAGCTATCTAGAGCAAGTACAACTCAGGACAAACTGAGAACTGCCATTGTAAAGGAGGGAGCCATGGGGTACATAGCACCGCTACTATATTTCCTATATAGTTCTAAGCTCGTGACTCTGCTCATTCCAGATCTGATGTCAATTTGTCTCATAGTTTATCAAATAAAATACTTTCTATCTACCCTACAGAGAACATATATTGAGTGAGAGATTTCCATACTTTATATGTCAGCCGATATCATAAGACACTGCAATTACAATTTCTCCCTGTCTGATATGTGCCTTTTTGACCGCTGTCATTTCTAAGCAGTATATGTATATGTATATGTAGAGTTTCTATTAGGTCTGCCTTTTCCATGGATAGATTTTCTACCACTGTGGCTGTCTGGTCATTTACATATACATGGGAAAACAAAGATGCTTTCATTTTAAGTGTGTATTACTCTAGTTGTTTTTTATATATGTTTTATGATAAAAATTTTATTTTTACTATACTCACCCTGCTGTAACACATTGCAGTATATAGCATAAGTGATCAACTGACAGCAGGTTAAAGTCCCCTAGTGAAATTGCAAATTATATCAAAAAACAAAATAATGTTTTAAGTTATATATATATATATATATATATATATATATATATAATTTTAAATCACTTCCTTTTTGCTCAGTTTTCAACATATTTGGTATCACTGTGAAGTTAAAGTCTTGTCTATCGAAATATAAGATGATTTACACGTACTTTTAATATACATTTAATATTCAATTCCTTATAACATATATATTTTTATTAACATTATTAACAAATTCAGTAAGTTTTAAAATAGTATATTTTGCCACTATTTGGGTATGCTTATATAATACATTTCCAGTTTCTTGTTTTTTTAATATACTATATGAATATCAGCACCCCTAATAATATTTTATTTGTTGTTGTGTGGTTTAATTTTACAATTTTTGCTTTGCAGAATTTTCTTTTTTTTTACTTCTAGTCATTTAATTTGGAAATCTTAATTTCCTATTGTAGACTGTCTGCAAAACATCCATTCATTCATTGCTACTTCATTTGAAATTTGTTACATGCAGGTATATTTATTTTGTAGCTGGTTTTATCCTTCATCCTTTAATTAATTTATTCGTTAATTCTTCTTTTATTTTCCCAAATGTAATTATGAAGTTAAAAAGTCAACTGAAGAGTCAAAAAGGAAGCAGTTCAGTCTTTTCAAATGGCATCATAATCTCACTTTATCCCATCTACGAAGAAAATCTGATGAAAAAAGTTTAGAGGCCTGTTCTCAGCTCAATATCACAAAATGAGGTTTGAGAACATGAATACTTGCAGCCTCTCACTTGCATAATTAATCTTTTTTGCTTAAATAAGATGAGGTGTGCAACAAGCATTCTCTCAGATTCATGCACCTTAGTATTCAGGCGGAAAAATGCAATTAATTTTCAAAGACTAAACTGTTCCTTAAAGCAGGAGGTTGAAAAGGAACAGCATAACATAATGAAAAGGAAAGAATGAAATAGCAAAAGGATGTCCTTGATTTTGATATAGGTCATTTATTTGATTATTATATGAAGGTTCATAAAATACAAAAAAGTTTAGTCTAATCGTAAAATTAATAAAAAATGAAGTAAATTCAGATACAACTACTTCTGGTATTGAATTTTCTGGGGATGTGTTTACAAATGAGTGTGGTGATACTTTCCCATTCATGCCTGCAATTCATAGCTGCCAGCAAGTAAAGAATAATATTTCTACTTAGATGAAATAAAAAAACACATGTAGGAATCAAAGTTGGAGAGGAAAGAGGGAGAATAACGACAACAGTGAAGAAGAAATAAATCTACAAGGTGATGAGAACAAGTTTGTGAACCAAACTATTTTACATTTATCACTTACATATCTGCTCTTTTAATAAGGGTCTAAGTTTCTCCTTTATGATTTGGGGTAAAAATGTACCATCTATACCGTATAAGTTGACCCGAGTATAAGTCGAGGCACCTAAATTTGCCATGAAAAACTAGGAAAATTTATTGACTCGAGCACAAGCTGATTATGCATTGTCCCCGTATCCCTATCCTGGTATGCATGGCTCCCCATCCCCTTATGCATGGCTTCTTATCCCCTGTCCTTGTATCCATGGCTCTCCATCCCTATCCCTGTATGCATAGCTCCTTACCCCCATCCCTGTCCTTGCATGCATGCTTTCTATATAAAAAAATCATACGTACCTTCCTTGCGCTCCCTTGCTGCATCTCGTTCCGGTGCCAGCAGCTCTTCCAGCTGAGCGATCACGTGTCCCTGCTAATTAAGGTAATGAATATTCACTCCACGCCTATGGAAGCAGAGAGGGGTGAATATTCATTACCTTAATGAGTGGAGACATGTGATTGCTTGGCTGGAAGAGCTGCTGGCGCCGGAATGAGATGCAGCCAGGGCACGCAGGGAAGGTAAGTAGAATGTGTACTGGAAGCTGGCAGCTGCGGCTGTAACTGTGCGCTGTAAGAGAAATGAATATTCACTGCCAGTGCTGTGAATATTCATTTCTCTTTAGCAGGGGGCATAGGCTTTAGCCGCAGCCGCCGGCTCCTGCCTCTGTGACCCGCTGCTCCACCTCTCCCCCGCCGTCTTTCTGTATAAGACGAGGGGGGGCATTTTCAGCACAAAAAACGTGCTGAAAAACTAATCTTATGCATAAGCATATACGGTAATTAAGGATGTACAGAAAACCCACTCTGCCCCCTCCGATTCCTGCTGGTGCCCCCATCTGACCATGCGGTAAACTGGTTTCCATCTCTCCTCTAGAATAACTAGCTAATAGTAATATCGACAGTGAATTGATTTATATTATACTTAAAAGCTGTTAGTCTCCCAGAGTGCCAAAGGTAGATTAATCATTTTGGATAATGATGGCCCAAAGGATCATTTTGGGTGAATATGTAGATCTTAAATTACAATCTTTTGTTAGTTCTGCCTTCACTATGTTTGGAAAAAGGTGATGTCTTGAAGAGGTTAGTCGAATTGAAAGTACTTGAACACTGCTTTCTTGTGGGGATTGACATTGAATCCCCGTATATCTCAATGTCTCATAAAAAATATCTGCAAGCAGCCCAGTATTACAATTTAAAAAAAAAAAAAATCGTGGCACAGATTGGGCAGATGAAAATGAGTTCATCCTTGAAATGCTTGAATTTATTCTATAGCATATTTTTTCTCATATAATTAGAAATACTGTCTTCAGGTACCCCTTCTTATGCTTACTTGCACTTGTAAAGGCAGGAGGAACATGCTGTGTACCACAAAATTTAGTATAACAGTCTTGTTGGTGCCTGGCTGCGGTACATACAGTGGAGAGAATAAGTATTTGATACACTGACGATTTTGAGAGTTTTTCCACCTAAAAAAATGGAGAGGTCTGTAATTTTTTATAAAATGTACACTTCATTTGTGGGGAAACAGAATAAAAAAAAATCCAGAAAATCACATTGTATAATTTTGTATAATTAACTTTCATTTTACTGCATGAACTAAATATTTGATACAATAGAAAAACAGAACTTAATACTTAGTACAGAAACATACAGGAACCTTTGTTTGCAATTACAAATGTAAGATATTTCCTGTATTTTTTGACCAAGTTGGGCTGTCATTGGACAGTATTGAGTTTCAAAGACTTTCTATCTGGTTCAGGAATGGAGACTGACTAGGCCACTCTAGGACCTTGAAATGCTTCTTATGGAGCCACTCCTTCATTGCCCTGGCTGTGTGTTTCTGGTCAGTGTCATGCTGGAAGACCCAGCCACGACCCATCTTCAATGCTCTTACTGAGGTAAGGAGGTTATTGGCCAAAATCTCACAATTCATGACCCCATCCATCCTCCCTTCAATATGTTGAAGTCATCTTCTCCCCTTTGCAGTAAGCACCTCTAAAGTATGATGTTTCCTCCACCATGCTTCATGGTTGGGATGGCATTTTTGGGATTGTACTCATCCTTCTTCCTCCAAACACGGCGAGTGAAGTTGATAACAAAATGTTCTATTTTGATCTCATCTGATCATATAACCTTCTCTGATGCCTTCTCTGGATCATCCAGATAGTCATTGGCAAACTTCAAACTGGTCTGGACATGTGCTGGCGTGAGCAGTTGGACCTTGCGTGCCCTGAAGGATTTTAATCCATGACAGCATAGTGTGTTACTAAGAATAATGTTTGAGACTGTGGTCACAGCTCTCTTCAGGTCATTGACCAGGTCCTCCTAAGTAGTTCAGGGATGATTCCTGACCTTTCTCAGAATCATCCTTACGCCACGAGGCAAGATTTTGCATGGAGCCCCAGAACGAGGAAGATTAACAGTCATGTATTTCTTCCATTTTCTATTAATTGCACCAACACTTGTTGCATTCTAACCAAGCTGTTTTACTATTGTCCTATAGCACATACCAGCCTTATGCGGGTCTACAATTTTGCCCCTGGTATCCTTAGACAGCTTTTTGGTCTTGACCATGGTGGAGAGGTTGGAATTTGATTGATTGACTGTGTTTACAGGTATCTTTTACACAGGTAATGAGTTCATATAGGTACAATTAATATAGGTAATAAGTGAAGAGTAGGAGGGCTTCTTAAAGAAAAACAGGTTTGTGGGAGTCAGAAATATTGCTTGTTAGGTGATCAAATACTCATTTTATGCAATAAAATGCAATCTAATCATTTAAAAATCATAAAATGTCATTTTCTTGTTTTTATTTTTTATTTTCTGTCTCTCACAGTTGAAATGTACCTACGTTAAAAATTACAGACCTCTCTATTATTTTAAGTGGGAAAATTGCAACTTTTCCCCACTAAAGATGACATTTTTGGCATTGAAACCACACTTACCAACTATCTGGGGTGGCTGAATATTAATGATTTGCACTTCCAATTTATATATCTATCTGATCTTAATTGTATTACAGTGGCAAGCCAGAGTCGGTATGTCACAATCCACAAGGAGACACCTCACCCCTTAAAAAAATGTAAAACTTACTGGCTCTTTTCTGTTTTCACCTAGCCAGATAGGTGGAGATAACTTTGGCACTAATAATAACTCAAAAGAAATTCAGAGCAGTGTTATGAGAGCTTGCTTTTTTATACATATATTTTAAGGGTAATTAGTGGTTTTATAGTATTGAGACTGAAATATTTTTGAAAATTAAGCGAATCCAGAACATTCGAATTTCAAAAAATTCTAAAATCTCTAGTGACAAACATTTACCTTTAAAACAGTATCAATTTAGCATTGTTTAAAGCAAATTGCTCTGAGATCTAATAGCAGCATGTAGGGCTCAGCCTTGTTGACTAGCTACTTTCTGGACAAAACAGAGATAGGAAATCTCTGTATTCTGAGCTTTGAAAGACAGTAGCATGAAGAAATGAGTTACCACATTTGACAGTTTAGAAGCAAACAAGTATCTTAATAGCAAATAAATTGTGAATTTTCTTTGTCTCAGAGACTTTACAATGGTTCGATAAACAGTATGCCCGATCAACCTCTTTAATGGTGTCCTCAATGCTGAGAAATACAGGCAAATACTTATCTATCATTCAATATCCAGCTCCGCTCTGCTCCTCTTCTCAGAGATGTCACCGCTCTACAATATCTCCAGAGCATGTTGCGTGCGGTATGATCCGGAAGTCTTAGAAGCATCAGAACGAGGCTTTATAGGCTTACAATGCAAAAGACACTTCCAGCTCACTTATAGAACATAAACTAGTCTGGCTAGTCGGCATTACAGTGATGTCACTAAGAAGAGAAGCAGTATGGCACTAGATCCCTAAGAAAGCAGTGATAGGAAAGTATGTTAATACACTCATACTTTACACCATACACACACATGCACATATTTAATGAAAAAAAAAACTTGTTGGATGACTTCAATAAAGGGGTTTTCCAGTCAAAACAGACAAGTCTGCAGGTACTCTGCGTGACTGCAGAATTATGAATCCCCCCAGCACACGCACTGTACACTGTGAAGGTTCACTGGTTCAGACTGGGGAGCGGAAGGTATTTATGAGTTAGACATACCCCTGGGCAGTTGGCTCATCCTCGCTCTCCATACACTTGTATGGAGTGAGGCCACACTCTCTAGTCGGCCATGTCCAGTGGTTGTCTGGGGGGTGGTGTAATAATTCATACATGCCCTCCATTCCAAGGTCTGAAATCGGCAAATCTCTGCAGTGCACGGTGCTTGTGCTGGGGGATTCATAAGTCTGCAGTCACACAGAGTGACTGCAGACTTGTCGGTTTTGACCAGACAACCCCTTTAAGGTAAAAATTATTTTTTAGTTTCTAGGAACGGAGTTAAAACAGATTCTATATTACATATTTAGTGCTCTGCTAAGTAAACTCCATGTCCCTATTTTTCAATAGTCCTATTAAACAATCCGTGGCTTTAAGTATTACCACTAAATATCACATATTCTATATTCATACTCTTCATCAGGCATGATTACATTTTAATAGCATTTCAAACATTTAGAGATAATTTCATAGTTTTATACAACATGTTAAATTTTCGGCATCTGTGTGCCATGACCCTTTATCTCTACACTCAACAATAAAATATTTTCAATTACAATTCCAATCTAGGAACCTGGATTATACTCATTCATCTAATTTATAATGCGTTTTTGCATGTTTGATAATCTACAGAATGTTTTATAATGGAAAGCACTTATAAATATATCAACTAGGAAATAGAGCCAATGACCCATTAGTTATACTTATTTCCTAATTGCAGTGGGAAGCATCCTGCATGCTTAAATAAATATTGTTAACTCTGACCCCTCGGTTTGCCAGAACTGATAAGACAATAGTTTGACCTATACGAGGCATGTACATTATGCGTGAGTATGAATACAGCAGGAAAACAGGAAACAATAAATCAGAAATTAGGGCACTGATTGTTATAGCTAATTACATCAGACCTCTGCTTAATTTCTCACTCTGTCATTTTAACCTGATTTTCCTTGCCAACAGACTTTCCAAATTACTCACATCAAGTACATACAAAAATTATAATGCTTTGTTACTGTGACGGACAAATGAATGAGATGTGGACTAAGATCTATTACTAAATGACAGCATTTGACACTCAACAGATAACTGCAAAATCTCATTAATCTGTATTTTTGTTCTAGTCTTTGTCGTCAAGCAGGTGCATTTGGTTTGAGGCTATCTCATTAATTACAGCCTGTGATTGGCTAAGATTTTTTTCATCATCGTCATCTTACATTGGCTGATGACATGGCTTTTTGAGGTAAGTACAATGATAATAATATGCCACATTAATCTCTCTGGTATATTTCAAGCTGAAAATTACATTTTTAAAAACGAGCTGAAAATCGATTTTGTTGCATTTTTAAAAATAATGCAAATAATATCTGTCCTGCTCATTGCAAAGACTTTCTGTGTATTGTTTTTACAAGTGAAAGTTATAATACATATTGGCTTAATGGACATTGACAACTGAAAAAGCCATTTTTACTTCAATACATCAATTTTCTTTTTGCATAAAAATCATTTTAGCAATAGTTTAAGTTACAATTCCATTTAGATTCTACATCTGCTACATATTATTATTATTTATTTATATAGCACCATTGATTCCATGGTGCTGTACATGAGAAGGGGTTACATACAAATTACAGATATCGCTTACAGTAAGCAAGCTAACAATTACAGCCTGATACAGAGGGGTGATGACCCATTCTACAGGATTATGGGGAAGGAGACAGTAGGTTGAGGGTTGCAGGAGCTCCGGTGTTGGTGAGGCGGTAACTTCAGTAGTGATGAGGAGGCAGTGGGGTCAGTGCAGGCTGTAGGCTTTCCTGAAGAGGTGGGTTTTCAGGTTCCGTCTGAAGGATCCGAATGTGGTTAATAGTCGGACTTGTTGGGGCAAAGAATTCCAGAGGATGGGGGATATTTGGGAGAAGACTTGGAGGCGGTTGGGTGAGGAGTGAATAAGTGTGGAGGAGAGGAGGTCTTGGGAGGACCGGAGATTATGTGAGGGAAGATATCGGGAGATTAGTTCAGAGATATATGGAGGAGACAGGTTATGGATGGCTTTGTAGGTCAGTATTAGTAATTTGAACTCGATACGCTGAGGGAATGGGAGTGGGAATGGGAATGAGTGCATAGCAGACTGCAGAATTAGTTAGCAGTTAAATCCTTTAATGAGTTCATTCTGATGCAAGGTTGATATTTTTAATTATTTTAATAATCATCTACCCTGATTTGTTTCCATTTGAAAGTAGACCTTTTATGTTGTGACGCATCAACTTAGAACAGAGATAAGGTTTACAAACCCTGCAAACACTGTTAAATAGGTTGTCCAAAACTAAGAGTAAATTTCATGCAATATTTTAAACTATTTATTTTGAATAACATAACCACTTTCCTGCCTACTGTAATTAGTAAATGGTGTAACGAGAAAAGGAGTCAAAACGCTAGAATTGCGATGTTTTTGCTGCGGCAACAACAGAACATGATATAGTAGCAAGAAATCAAAACACCACATCTACCCCAAAGTGATGTGAATAGAAACATCTTTTTGTGGCACAGAGCACAAGCCCTCACACAGCTGCATATTGCAGAAATTAAAAACGTTACAGCTCTCAGGAAATGGCGACACAAGCAAAAAAAAGTTTTTTAATACATTTCTGAATTTTTTTCACCTTTTTAATAAAATAAAAATTATGCATGTTTGGTATCTGCATAATTGTACTGACCTGGAGAATCATATTGCAGGGACATTTTTATTGTAAATATACTGTAATATGATGTAAATATATAAAAAAAGCAAACAACAATTGGCGAATTGCACTTTTTTCACTATTTATTGGAATTTGGATCCAGTACATCACATGATAAAATGAATGGTGTCATTGTTAGGGTTTGCGGAATGCACCGAATATATTTATTGATGTGATTGGTGCGTTCGCAACCCAGGATCCACCGTGCAGGAAAGAACCTGCTGCTAAGTAAATGGCAGCACAATATGGCGGTATTAACCAGCTCTGTTAGCTTCACAGAGCGGCCGAGAAAGCAAAGCTCTGTGCCCTGTTAACTCTCACAGAGACACAGGCTAACTACCTAGAAGAGAGCAGTCAGTGGTCATGCATGCACACAACACTCCTCGCCGGAGGTGCCAGCATTCTAGGGGCTTATTTCAGCCGGGTCCCTGAATACTCTCATACACAATCTCCTCGCCGGAGGTGCCAGCATTCTAGGGGCTTATTTCAGCCGGGTCCCTGAACACATTCACGCATATGACCACAGTGGCACAAAGCATGTAACTTTAGAAGATACTAGCGCATGGCCGTGCGGCCATGCGAGCCTTAAATAGCTGTAGCACGTACAGGACCTTAAAAAAGAGGATCAATGAGAGACTGCTACTGAGTCTGCATACCTACAGGACCTTCCTAGAAAGACTAATAGACTTGGCTGCAGTACCTGAACATGTGACCCTTGATCTCCACTGAGAGATCTTACCCTGGGCATGCTCAGTGTGTGCAAAGCAGGACTTAGTCCCAGAAAAGCCTGTTCACCGTAGATCAGTGCAGGGTACAATAGCAGAGCCTGGAGAGGCAGTAGTAACACTTTGCACTGAATCAGACTCAGTGAGACACTGGGACCGACGTCTCCGCTGCGCAGGCTCCACTGCGGCCGATGGAGAATGGGAGACCGCAGCAGAGACGGATTGAGATTCCCCCTGTGCAGCAGAGGAAACTCGACTCCTAACAGTCATTTACAAGTACAACTCATCTTGCAAAAAACAAGCCCTCACACAGCTATGTCAATGGAAAAATAAGAAAGTTATGGCTATTGGAATGAGTGGAGTAATAAACAAAAACACAAAAATGTAAAATCACCAAGGGAAGGTGTTAATGAAATCCTATTACAAAAATAATTTTTAAGCCAAAAATAAATGCGTTTAAAGGGTTTTTTATGTTCTTCCTTCGTGAGTTGCTCCTCCTTGTCTGACAGTTTTAGGCCACCAGCTTCATTGCACTATGTCGAGAGCTGTAACAGCCCTGAAAAGGACTATGCAGCTCATGAGAGAAACAAGCAGCTGAAGAAAGAAATGCTGTGATTTTGTATCTGCTCAGGGGTAGAGATCAGTGAACCTGAACAGTACAGTTCAGGGTTTGTATGGAAAACCTACTGTTCCTGCATGGACTTCGAGCACAGACTTCACCAGGAAGTCCGTTTTACTGTTTGGTTTCAGCCCCCCCGAACACTGGATGTTTCTAGCACTGTCATGTGCATGACAGCATGGCAAACACTGACTCTGATCAGCGGTAAAATCATTACCGCCTGTCAGACAGCCACGGTTCCCATGCTGTCAAATGACAGTGTGAGCCCTCAGCTATGATCGAAGGTAAAAAGTTTACCTCAGGTCACTGGTGTTGGCTGATGGGACTACTGCTACTATCAGCCTATGCCTGCTGCGGCTAATAACAGCGATAGCAGGTGACGGCTGATGGGAGTATCCATCAACCTCCACCTACGCTCTAAATAAATATATAAATAAAGGCATAGGTTCCCCTATATTTTTGATAACCAGCCAGGTAAAACTGACAGCTGCAGGCTCCAACCCTCAGGTGTCAGCTTTAGCAAGGTTAGTTATCAAGAATAGAGGGGTCCCCATGCCATTTTTTTAAAATAATTTAAATAAATAATTTTCAAAAACATGGGACGGTCCCCCATTTTTGACAACTAGCCGAATTAAAGCAGACAACTGGGGGCTGATAATCCAGGCTGGTAAGGGGTCATTGATATTGGCCCCTCCGCCTAAAAATAGCAGCCCGCAGCTGCCCAGAAAATGAAAGTCTTTTAGATGCACTAATTCTGGTGCTTTGCCCGGCTCTTCACACTTGCCCTGTGGCGTTGGGGTGGCAAGTGAGGTTCAGACCTTTGTATTGTCTGTTGACCTCAAGCCCACGGCTTAATAATGGACAGGCATCTATAAAATGCCTGTCTATTACTAATGCTATAGTTATATTGTAAATAAACACACAAGTATAAAGTCTTTTATTTGAAACAAAAAGCACACTTTTCCTTTTTTATTTAAAAATAACAACCATAGTTATACTCACCTAACACTCATTCCCTTGAAGCCCTCGTCTCCTGTAATAAAACAAAAATCAACAATAGCAATATCCCTCACTTGTCTCTCGTTCTGTCCCACATTGTATTCCATATCTTGGGATAAACAACTATCAACCTGGATGGTGCGAAGACGCGACCGTCCAGGCTGAGAACCACTGGGGAATGAACTGCTGCGAGTGCAGCATTAGTGACTAGCGGTGACATCATCAAGGTTACCGCCAGTCACTGAGGCTGCATTCCCAGCCGGGCCCCTGAACTGTGATGACCTCGGTGAGATCAATGCTAGCTCAGTGAGAATAAGTCTCACAGTGCAGACACGAGTTCACTGCAGTTCATTGGGAGAAATTTCTCACTTCTTGTGTGCTCACAACATGATCAGATATGTTTTCAGCACACAGGCGATCCAATTATTAAATAGAGGATTGTCCTTTTGCCTAACAGCAAGGGCAGATCCCTTTAATTTATTCTTGGAACTCAATTCCTTTGTGAGACAATTGACCTTAAACCTACACTTTCTAATAAAGAAGAAACAACCAAAAATTTCAGATCAATCCAACCCTCCACATATAGAGTCTGGTGATGACATCCCGGTTCAACATGTAAACATTCAACCTAAGTCTCAATTCTATCCACACCATCACAAAGGCAGCCACAGCAAAACATTTCATCATTTGGTACAAAAGGAGTTGAGGTCCATGCCCAACAAAATACATAGGGACAACCTTACGCAAGGTGAACATATTGACATGGAACAACTAAAGAAAAATCCCCATATTGTTATGCGGACAGCAGACAAGGGTGGGGGGTGGTCATCCTCAACAGAGATGATTACCTCAAAGAAGGTTTCAGGATCCTCAATGATGAAGATTATTATATCAAGCTCTGGGCGGATCCCTCAACCCAACACACAGTCTTTTGAATAAAAAAGCATTTCAGACATCAACAAATTTCTGTTACCTTTCTTTTATTTTTTAACAAAGTTAATAAATGTCTCACCAATCCCCCTGGTTGTCCAGTAATATCAGGAATCCATTCACTCATCGCTAATCTGTCCCATTATGTTGATCTTTTTTTGCAATCTTATGTGTTACAATTACCCTCTGATTTAAGAAAAACTATAGCCTTATACTCCAACATTTCACACTAGTTGGGTTTGGAGGCCATCCAGTATTATTTGTCTCAAGATCCACTTATTTCTGTTATCCAGTTTTCTTTTCTGCTACAAAGCATTAGGTTTGTGCTGGAACATAGGGTGTTCTCTTTTGAGGGTGTGGCTTACCAGTAACTGCGGGACTGCAATTTTCACCTGCTTATGCAAGCCTTTTTATGGATCGTTTTGAGTCCTTACATATCATCCTGCCCCAACTGGTGGGCCACATCCACTACTACAAAAGTTCCATAGATGATCTGTTGATATGAAAGCAGAAATATTTGTAAGGGACCTCAACATGAATTATTGGGGTTTAAAATTTTCAAATAATTTTTCTCCCACAACCATCGAGTTTTTAGACTTGAAGGTATATAAGGGCAAGCAAGATATCATCCTTTCTTCAACATTCTTCAAAAGCGTTGATGTAAACAGCAAACAAGATTTTAACAGTGGCCATTATCCAAAACATATCACTAATATTCCGCACATAGAAGAATATGGGAAAAATTGCACAAATAATACGGATTTCTTAATAGAAGCATGCATTCTGGAAAAGAGATTTACGGAAAAACATTATCCAAAAGATTTAATAAATTATGCCTTTAACCCCTTCATGACCTTGGGATTCTCCATTTTTCCGTGTTCGTTTTTCGCTCCCCTCCTTCCCAGAGCCATAACTTTTTTATTTTTCCGTTAATATGGCCATTTGAGGGCTTATTTTTTGTGGGACGAGTTGTACTTTTGAACGACATTATTGGTTTTACCATGTCGTGTACTAGAAATCAGAAAAAAAATTCCAAGTGCGGTGAAATTGCAAAAAAAGTGCAATCCCACACTGTTTTTTTGCTTGGCTTCTTTGCTAGGTTCAATAAATGCTAAAACTGGCCTGTCATTATGATTCTCCAGGTCAGTACGAGTTCATAGACACCTAACATGACTAGGTTATTTTTTATCTAAGTGGTGAAAAAAAATTCCAAACTTTGCTAAAAAAAAAAAAAATTGCGCCATTTTCCGATACCCGTAACGTCTCCATTTTTCATGATCTGGGGTCAAGTGAGGGCTTATTTTTTGCATGCCGAGCTGGCATTTTTACTGATACTATTTTGGTGCAGATACATTCTTTTGATCACCTGTTATTGCATTTTAATGCAATGTTGCGGTGACCAAAAAAAACGTAATTCTGGCGTTTCTAATTTTTTTCTCGCTACGCCGTTTAGCGATCAGGTTAATCCTTTTTTCTATTGATAGATCGGGTGATTCTGAACACGGCAATACCAAATATGTGTAGGTTTGATTTTTTTTATTAATTTATTTTAAATGGGGCGAAAGGGGGGTGATTTAAACTTTTATATTTTTTTATTTTTTCACATTTTTTTACTTTTTTTTAACTTTTGCCATGCTTTAGTAGCCTCCATGGGAGGCTAGAAGCTGGCACAACGCGATCGGCTTTGCTACATAGCAGCGATCATCAGATTGCTGCTATGCAGCAGAAATGCAGGTGTGCTGTGAGCGCCGACCACAGGGTGGCACTCACAGCTACCAGGGATCAGTAACCATTGAGGTCCCGCTGACATCGCTGAATCGGTGTGTGTGACACCGATCCAGCGATGTCTTCACTGGTAACCAGGGTAAACATCGGGTTACTAAGCGCAGGGCCGCGCTTAGTAACCCGATGTTTACCCTGGTTACCAAAAAAAAACAAACAGTACATACTCACCATCTGATGTCCGTCAGGTCCCTTGCCGTCTGCTTCCTGCTCTGACTGACTGCCGCCGTACAGTGAGAGCACAGCACAGCAGTGACGTCACCGCTGCGCTCTGATCTCACTGTACGGCGGCTCCGGCTCAATTAGAGCAGGAAGCAGACGGCAAGGGACCTGACGGACATCAGATGGTGAGTATGTACTGTTTGTTTTTTTTTGGTAACCAGGGTAAACATCGGGTTACTAAGCGCGGCCCTGCGCTTAGTAACCCGATGTTTACCCTGGTTACCCGGGTGCTGCAGGGGGACTTCGGCATCGTTGAAGACAGTTTCAACGATGCCGAAGTCGTTCCCCTGATCGTTGGTCGCTGGAGAGAGCTGTCTGTGTGACAGCTCCCCAGCGACCACACAGCGACAAAACAGCGACGCTGCAGCGATCAGCATCGTTGTCTGTATCGCTGCAGCGTCGCTGTGTGTGACGGGGCCTTAACACGAACATCGCAATTTAGTAACTGGAATGTAAATGCAAAGTATGTAAGATGCATGACTCGAGCTATACACAATAGGATAAATGGACATAGACACAACATTAGAGACGAAATCACATGTCACAGTCTTTCCAGACATTTTCTTACTGAACATAATAAAGATCCTGCTAATATGAAATTAATTGTACCAGAGAATATAACAAATAGATTGCAAAGACTGATTAATAGGGAGTCCTATTGGATCTTTAAACTATCTAGAATCAAGCTGGATAGTTTGAATGAATGTATAGATAATGCTGGATAACACTGGGGGAATGTTGGGAACTTTTTGAAATATTTTTGTCCCACAGGGACAAGTAACCAAATAATCATTGTTTAATCTGTTCTGTGTTAATTTGAATTATTGTATAAAATACATATATGTTATGCTTTTAACAGTATAACAGTATTTTAATAGACTGGTAATCATTTTTGGGAAAATGTTGCTGTTTCCCATTTGCATAATTTAGTAGGCAACTAATTATTTGAACACCTGATCTGTTAGTTGACACCCTTAGGGGTGTATATAATGTTCTGAATATATGGTTCATGGTATACTCATGTTTTTGCCTGAAGAAGGAGCTTGAATTTACTTTACTCAAAGATCCTAGGCAGCACTAATTTTTCACCATCCCAATTCCCATATTCTCCCATTCTATATCTGGACTCTTCGAGAGAACCAGTGGGTGGAGCAGCAGCCAACAGTAGCACATGTTTAATCAAAATTAGTGTTGTGACTCAGGTGCACAACCATCACAGGTGAGCACTTGCATGTTCCATGAGTATTTTTTGTCCTGCTTAATCTGTGCAAGGTGTGCTTTCTTCTCTTCGTTTCACAACAGAAAATTAGCAGCATACCCTAGAATACACAAATAGACGAAAAGAAACCCCAAATAACGTATTCAGTAAAGGGAACAAAGACGGTAATGTCACATATACATACTAATCACTTTATTTAGAAAATAAATTACATAAAAACACAGAGACAAGGACATATTAAAAATATTGTCAAAAATCAGCTCAGGAAAAATAAGGGTCAAAGCCCAAGATTCTCTCAATTTAGACACCTGCCAGCAAAGAGAATGTATTAAAATATAACTTTAATTTCCTTATAAAATAAAAAACTACCTATAAGAGAAAAGTGATATAGTGCAAATAAAATCTCACTCATCAACTATTCGTTCCAATGAACCAAAAACATAGGGATACTTCCGTACTCTTCTCCAAGAGTCCCTATACACAATTAATTATGACTGATTCCAATTCCGATTGACATTTAAATTGGATACAAATTCACATAATCATAAACTGCGATATTATTGCAACAATCCCAGCATCATCCAAGGTGTCCAATCTATAAACAAAAATCACAGTCCAAATGTGGACTTGATTGCTTGGGTGCACATATTAATTCCACACCATTTTGTATAAAGAATACGGAAGGATCTCACCCATAAGCAGCGAAGGCACCGACCATCAATTCTTCATTTCCAAACAGCCGGGCTTGGTGTAGAGGAGTGGGGTGATCTTAACCTATTAAGCCCTGTAAAGGCTATTACGGCCCTAACCCCAATAACTCCTGCCCTCACAAGGGCAGTCCACAGCTGACTTTCATCAATACTATGAATCCTCAGGGGACCTCCATGAACTACTAGGGGACATTGCTAATTGCAAGAGAAAAGAGTTTTTTTCGTTACTCCCGGGCTTTCTATTGTCATGCCACCGCGCCCGGTTTAATTGCCTTTATAGGCTAACACCTAATTGGTCAGAAAAAACATTTGAAAAAGTTCTCCAATCGTAATGACTCAACCATTTGCATATAATCGCTCACTGGGACCTACATAGTGTCTTGCGGCACATGTATCAAAAATGGCTGCTGAACTTCCGGTTCATAACCCGGAAGCATCCCCTGGAACGCACTATGCTCTCCAAAGGAGAATTGGGACCGCTTACCAGAACCTACATAATATTTTGAGCAGCGTGTATCCAAAATGGCCTCTGAACTTTCGGTTCATTACCCGGAAGCTTCCCTTGGAACAGATCTCCAGAGGAGAAATGCGGTCCGGCCAGTAAGAGTAATGTATTTCCTCATCATATTCCTCCATATAGATAATAAAGACGTTCCGGAAATATTCAAAAAGGGGGAATTTGATTGTTCCTTCAACTCTTCTATATAAACATAGAGTGATATGCTAATAACCAAATTAACCACTATTCTGATCCATAAAAACATCATAAATTCCAGTTGGTCTCTGTTATGACCCCAGTGGACAGGGTCTCAGAGGAACGTGTAAGTCTGCAAGATACAAAAATCCAGCTCATAGGGCTGTGGTAACTGGGTTGACCAAATAGCTACTCCTAACGCCAACACTAGAAGTAGCCGGGGATCATGCCTACGGTGATCGCTAGATGACTCGCGCCAGCCGGAGAATCTAACTACCCCTAGGAGAAGAAAACAAAGACCTCTCTTGCCTCCAGAGAAAGGGACCCCAAAGCAAGATACAAGCCCCCCACAAATAATAACGGTGAGGTAAGAGGAAATGACAAACACAGAAATGAACTAGGTTCAGCAAAGAGAGGCCAGCTTACTAATAGCAGAATATAGCAAGATAACTTATCTGGTCAACAAAAACCCTATAAAAATCCACGCTGGAGATTCAAGAACCCCCGAACCGTCTAACGGTCCGGGGGGAGAACACCAGCCCCCTAGAGCTTCCAGCAAAGGTCAGGATACAGATAGGAACAAGCTGGACAAAAATACCAAACAAAACAAAAGCAAAAAGCAAAGAAGCAGACTTAGCTTGAAAAACAGGAACCAGGATCAGAGGACAAGAGCACAACAGATTAGCTCTGATTTCAACGATGCCAGGCATTGAACTGAAGGTCCAGGGAGCTTATATAGCAACGGCCCTGAACTAACGGCCCAGGTGAGGATATAGAAAAAGACAGACGCTCCAGAGTCAAATCACTAATGACCACTAGAGGGAGCAAAAAGCAAAATCACAACAGTACCCCCCCCTTAGTGAGGGGTCACCGAACCCTCACCACGACCACCAGGGCGATCAGGATGAGCGGCGTGAAAGGCACGAACTAAATCGGCCGCATGAACATCAGAGGCGACCACCCAGGAATTATCTTCCTGACCATAGCCCTTCCACTTGACTAGGTACTGAAGCCTCCGCCTGGAGAGACGAGAATCCAAGATCTTCTCCACCACGTACTCCAACTCGCCCTTAACCAACACCGGAGCAGGAGGCTCAGCAGAAGGAACCACAGGCACAACGTACCGCCGCAACAAGGACCTATGAAACACGTTGTGGATAGCAAACGACACAGGAAGATCCAGGCGAAAGGATACAGGATTAAGAATTTCCAATATCTTGTAAGGACCAATAAAACGAGGTTTAAATTTGGGAGAGGAAACCTTCATAGGAACAAAGCGGGAAGAAAGCCACACCAAATCCCCAACACGTAGTCGGGGACCCACACCGCGGCGGCGGTTGGCAAAGCGCTGAGCCCTCTCCTGTGACAACTTCAAGTTGTCCACCACAAGATTCCAGATCCGCTGCAACCTATCCACCACAGAATCCACCCCAGGGCAGTCAGAAGGTTCCACATGACCCGAAGAAAAACGAGGGTGGAAACCAGAGTTGCAGAAAAACGGCGAAACCAAGGTGGCGGAACTAGCCCGATTATTAAGGGCAAACTCAGCTAACGGCAAGAAGGTCACCCAATCGTCCTGATCAGCAGAGACAAAACACCTCAAATAAGCCTTCAAAGTCTGATTAGTTCGCTCCATCTGTCCATTAGTCTGAGGATGGAAAGCAGACGAAAACGACAAGTCAATGCCCATCCTACTACAAAAGGATCGCCAGAATCTGGAAACGAACTGGGATCCTCTGTCTGACACAATATTCTCAGGGATGCCGTGCAAACGAACCACGTTCTGGAAAAACACAGGAACCAGATCGGAAGAGGAAGGCAGCTTAGGCAAAGGAACCAAATGGACCATCTTGGAGAAGCGATCACATATCACCCAGATAACAGACATGCCCTGAGACACCGGAAGATCAGAAATGAAATCCATGGAGATATGTGTCCAAGGTCTCTTAGGGACAGGCAAGGGCAAGAGCAACCCGCTGGCACGAGAACAGCAAGGCTTAGCTCGAGCACAAGTCCCACAGGACTGTACAAATGACCGCACATCCCTAGACAAGGAAGGCCACCAAAAGGATCTGGCCACCAGATCTCTGGTGCCAAAAATTCCTGTTTGACCTGCCAACACCGAGGAATGAACCTCGGAAATGACTCTGCTGGTCCACTTATCAGGCACAAACAGTCTGTCAGGTGGACAAGAATCAGGCCTATCAGCCTGAAATCTCTGCAACACACGTCGCAGATCTGGAGAAATAGCTGACAAGATAATACCATCCTTAAGAATACCAACAGGTTCAGCGACTCCAGGAGCATCAGGCACAAAGCTCCTGGAAAGAGCATCGGCCTTCACATTCTTTGAACCTGGTAAATACGAGACAACAAAGTCAAAACGGGAGAAAAACAATGACCAGCGGGCCTGTCTAGGATTCAGGCGTTTAGCAGACTCGAGATACATCAGATTTTTTGTGATCAGTCAAGACCACCACACGATGCTTAGCACCCTCGAGCCAATGACGCCACTCCTCAAATGCCCATTTCATGGCCAACAACTCCCGATTGCCCACATCATAATTTCGCTCCGCAGGCGAAAACTTCCTAGAGAAAAAGGCGCAAGGTCTCATAACAGAGCAACCAGGGCCTCTCTGCGACAAAACGGCCCCTGCTCCAATCTCTGAAGCATCCACCTCAACTTGAAAGGGAAGCGAGACATCAGGCTGGCACAAAACAGGCGCCGAAGTAAACCGACGTTTCAACTCCTGGAAAGCCTCCACGGCAGCAGGAGCCCAATTAACCACATCGGAGCCCTTCTTGGTCATATCCGTCAAAGGTTTCACAATGCTAGAAAAGTTAGCGATAAAACGACGGTAGAAGTTAGCGAAACCCAAGAACTTCTGAAGACTCTTAACTGACGAGGGCTGAGTCCAATCAAGAATAGCTCGGACTTTGACTGGGTCCATCTCCACAGCATAAGGGGAAAAAATGAACCCCAAAAAGGGAACCTTCTGTACACCAAAAAGACACTTTGAGCCCTTGACAAACAAAGAATTTTCACGCAAAATTTTAAAGACCATCCTGACCTGCTCCACATGCGAGTCCCAATTATCAGAAAAAAACAGAATATTATCCAGATAAACGATCAGAAATTTATCCAGATAGTTCCGGAAAATGTCATGCATAAAGGACTGAAAAACTGAAGGTGCATTAGAGAGCCCAATCCTGAGGGTCACCCCGTAAGAATGAAATAACAATTTTTACTTGTTGAGCAGAGTCTCCAGACGAACAAGGTTTCAGGGACAAAAATAATTTACAATTATTCCTGAAATTCCTAAACTTAAATCGGTCTCCTGAAAACAGTTCAGGAATCGGAATCTTGGGTTCAGACCTAGGATTTCTGGTAACATAATCTTGTATACCCTGCACACGAGCGGCAAGCTGGTCCACACTTGTAATCAAGGTCTGGACATTCATGTCTGCAGCAAGCTTAAGCAACTCTGAGGTAAAGGGGAAAAGAAAAAAAAAATGAGAGAGGGAAAAAAAAAAACTCAAAATTTTCTTTCTTATAATCCCACTTCTGCAATGCATTAAACATTTAATACTGGCCTGGCATACTGTTATGACCCCAGTGGACAGGGTCTCAGAGGAACGTGTAAGTCTGCAAGATACAAAAATCCAGCTCATAGGGCTGTGGTAACTGGGTTGACCAAATAGCTACTCCTAACGCCAACACTAGAAGTAGCCGGGGATCATGCCTACGGTGATCGCTAGATGACTCGCGCCAGCCGGAGAATCTAACTACCCCTAGGAGAAGAAAACAAAGACCTCTCTTGCCTCCAGAGAAAGGGACCCCAAAGCAAGATACAAGCCCCCCCACAAATAATAACGGTGAGGTAAGAGGAAATGACAAACACAGAAATGAACTAGGTTCAGCAAAGAGAGGCCAGCTTACTAATAGCAGAATATAGCAAGATAACTTATCTGGTCAACAAAAACCCTATAAAAATCCACGCTGGAGATTCAAGAACTCCCGAACCGTCTAACGGTCCGGGGGGAGAACACCAGCCCCCTAGAGCTTCCAGCAAAGGTCAGGATACAGATAGGAACAAGCTGGACAAAAATACCAAACAAAACAAAAGCAAAAAGCAAAGAAGCAGACTTAGCTTGAAAAACAGGAACCAGGATCAGAGGACAAGAGCACAACAGATTAGCTCTGATTTCAACGATGCCAGGCATTGAACTGAAGGTCCAGGGAGCTTATATAGCAACGCCCCTGAACTAACGGCCCAGGTGAGGATATAGAAAAAGACAGACGCTCCAGAGTCAAATCACTAATGACCACTAGAGGGAGCAAAAAGCAAAATCACAACAGGTCTCCTAGTTAGTGGGAAGAGTGCTTCACATGCCAACTTTGCGGAAACCACACAAATTCAAAAATCAGCTCAGGAGCCGGAGGGGTGTGTCAAAGAAGATATAATACTACTTAAAGCCTTACCAATGAAATAAACCACTAGAATGAAATTAATAGCATCCAAGATTAGCTACGCACATCATAAATTTAATATACTGTAGTTATAATACTTGTATAGTAGCAAAGTATTCAGTACTTAATAGCGCACATATCAGTCTTTAACAGCAAATTTCCTATAGTTATAATACTTGTACAATGACAATATGTTCAATGATTGCTTGTATTTGATTAGATACAAAGATTGCTATCAAATATAATTCACATAAAGTGCTATATGTGCAACAATTTAGCAAAACTAAGTGCTCATTTTAGCAAGTCAGATACAAATAGTGGAAGGTATGACAATAGATGCTATTGACAATATAATATGAGAACATACAACAATTCCCTTACACCACTCCAATGCAGTTTCGCTATCGCTTCACCAGGGAGTGTGATGGAGGGGGGAAAGAACATTGTATATATAGTATATCGGCAGCGGCTCATAATTACCAATGAGGAAACGCCATGGTACAGGGCGCTGCCATTCAAGCATGCTCATGAGAAAACATCTGGAGCGAAGAACAAGCCACACATCACTGAAGGGCATGAAGGGCTGAAGGGCTATTCATGATGTGCCACCGAGTCAGTCCACTGTGGATATGAGCCAGGCACAAACACACTGCGGTGCACAGCGTTCCCTGCACTCGTCTTATTGAAGGGAAGAATGCAAAGATATTTGATAAAAAATTCCTGGCAAAAAAGTGCCATGTGCAAAAAAGAAAATACTAGTTCTTATGGAAGTGCATAGTGGGTGCAAGTGAGTAATTAAAAACTGTTGAACATGAGATATGAATGTTGAATAGAGAATGTAAAGCATAATTTATGATAAAGAAATAACATGTGGGATTGATGACAAATGATATCGCTATCCATCTGTGTTCATGCTTGCGATTGAAAATGTGAATATTAGTGAAGAATTAATTAATCCTATATGTATATAGGGCAAATATAATGAATTTAAAATTTTGCGTGTGACAAAAATTATCTGTGTTCTTTGTTAAGGTTTTCTAAGAAATTTTTAAAATTAGCATAAAAAAGAGGATGCAATTAAAAAATAACCATTACTCAAATTTTAAAACCCTGCAATACCAGCACACACCTTCCTTCTGGTGGTCTTTGTATGACAAAAAACAGTTGAGCCCATTGATTGTTAGCAGCGTTCATGATTCAAGTATGCAGAAAAAAGATTGGTGAGGACTAGTGATGGGCAGACCTGTGGATGTTTGAGTCTGTCACGTTCTGCCGAACTTTGGAAAAAACACTGGCTCTGATCGGCAGTAACCTTACTCATTACTGTTAGTCACAGCGCTATGGTTTCTGTGCTGTCAAACAGATGACAGCGTGTGAGCTAGAAACTGTGACCTGCGGTGAAAAGGTTACTGTGGCTCAGGCGTCAGTGATCCATTGAGCCCTGAGACACAATACCATCCATGAGTTTATTTGAAAAACAAAACAATTAAATCTTTATGACACTTAAATCCAATTTGCATAATAATTTGGAACACGGTGTATGGGGTATCAGCGTACTCAGGAGAAATTGCACACCAAATTTTGGGGGCCTTTTTTTCCTGTTATCCTTCCAAAAATAAAATAATTTGCGTCCAATGTAAAATTTTTGTGAAAAAAGGTAAATGTTCATTTTTTCTTCCATATTCCAAACATTTCTGTGAAGCACTTGAAAGCTTATTAAACTTCTTGAATGTGATTTGGAGTACCTTAAGGGGTGCAGATTTTAGAATGGTGTCACTTTTGAGTATTTCCTTTCGTATAGACCCTTCAAAGTCACTTCTTATTCCAAATATATGCAAAACCACTCCTATCTTGCATTTGATCCCTAATAATTATAGATCTCTTAAGAGGAAAATCAGGCTCTCAATTCCCTTCCGAAATATGCCGATTTACTCCTTGGTGTACAAAAACAGATGTATGAGCAAGAACAAGATCAGCTCACTCACTAAAAACCTTCACTTGAAAGATGTGGAAATTCAAACTCTATAGGAAGTAACAAAACTTTATCTCCCAGACACTTCTACCTCAGCACCTGATCCACCAATTCTTAAACTATTTATGAACACAAAATAAAAGGGAAAAATGATAGCCTAAATTAAATAAGAACCAAATCCAAATACAGGAGATCATAGATTTCATTTAAAAAAATGGGAATTAGAACTAAACAAAAAAATTTTCCCAGAAGAAATTCATACAATCTTCAAAAACATCCACTTCCTAACATCTTTAGTGAGATTCCAAGAACGTAACTATAAAATCATATCAAGATGGTATAAAACACCTGACATATTGAATAAAATAAACAGCTCAATCTCCCCTCTCTGTTGGAGATGCACAAAAGAGAAGGGTTCTCCACCTCACATTTGGCTGGAATGCACAAAAATTAAAAGTTTCTGGGAGAGATTTAGAGAGCATATAAAGAAACCCTTAAATGTAGGCATTAGTGATGAGCGAGTGTACTCGTTGCTTGGGTTTTCCTGAGCACGCTCGGGTGACCCCCGAGTATTTATGACTGCTCGGAGATTTAGTTTTCATTGGGGCAGCTGAATGATTTACAGCTACTAGCCTGCTTGATTACATGTGGGAATTCCCTAGCAACCAGGCAACCCCCACATGTACTTAGCCTGGCTACTAGCTGTAAATCATTCAGCTGCAACAATGAAAACTAAATCTCCGAACAGTCATAAATACTCGGAGGTCACCCGAGCATGCTCGGGAAAACCCGAGCAACGAGTACACTCGCTCATCACTAGTAGACATCCCATTAACATCAAGTTTCATTCTGTTCAATCTGGATCCTTCAAATTTACACTTTAAAAAAGGCTCGCTGATACCCCACCTGCTCAACGCAGCTAAAATAACTATCGCAAGACACTGGAAAGATGTAGAGACCCCTACCTGCAAAGAATGGATAAAAGAATCCAACCAAATCAGTATATACGAGAAAATTAGACTTTCAGGATCTAAAAACCTAAAGACTCTAAACGCATGTATAGCCTGGTTGAATGCCTCGGAGGATCACCAAATAAGCACAACCAGTAATCCTTAACTTCTGTCTTCCTACTAATTTCTTTTGTTATCCCCTTTTTTTTCTCTTTACATACAGTATAGACTGTTCTGTAATGTTGATGCCTTGATTTGAGTTTGATCTCCCAAATCGCTTAGTTTATTTCTATATTTTAAGCTGGACTTTCTGACTCCCTACCCTTCCCTTTTCTTCCCGTGTCCCTCCCCACCACTGCACCTTGTTTTTTAAACTTTTTTTTACAACCCTTTTGGTTTGCAAATCGGCAGCCTTGTAGTGTTATCGTTGTGGTTATTAAGGTTGTTTTTTTTTCTTTCACTATTTCTGGAAAATATTTACCCATTTTTTCTTTCTGGTTATACTATTGAAATTTTCTAAATAAAGAATTTATACAAAAAACTGTGTTTTTAATTTTTGTTGGAAAAATGAGAAGGTAATTGGTAGGCAGAATGACCAAAAAGCAGCTATTCATGAATTTCTTTTGGGGGGGGCGTTTATACCGTTCCGCGTTTCGTAAAATGGATAAAGCAGTTTTATTCTTTGGGTCAGTACGATTACAGCGATACCTCATTTATATCATTTTTTTATGTTTTGGCGCTTTTATACGATAAAAACTATTTTATAGAAAAAATAATTATTTTTGCATCGCTTTATTCTGAGGACTATAACTTTTTTATTTTTTTGCTGACGATGCTGTGTGGTGGCTCGTTTTTTGCGGGACAAGATGATGTTTTCAGCGGTACCATATGTTATTCCACTTTTTGTTCGGCGGTATGATAATAAAGCGTTGTTTTTTGCCTCATTTTTTTTTTTTTTTAATCCGGTGTTCACTGAAGGGGTTAACTAGTGGGACAGTTTTATAGGGCGGGTCGTTATGGACGTGGCGATACTAAATATGTGTACTTTTATTGTTTTTTTTAATTTAGCTAAAGGAATGTATTTATTGGAACAATAAATTTTATTACTATTATTTTTTTAGGAATTTTTTATTTTTTTTTCACGTGATTTTTTTTTTTTACTTTACCCCGGGGAAGGGGGGGGGGGCATCACAGTAAAGTGACAGATCGCCGATCTGACACTTTGCTATGCACTGTGTCAGATCGGCGATCTGACGTGCACAGCCGGGAGGCTTCCCGGCGCCTGCTCTGAGCAGGCGCTGTGACGTCACCTCCCTGTAGGACCCGGAGATGCAGCCCCGCTGCCATTTTGGATCCGGGGACTGCAGGGAGAAGACTCTCGGTACAAGGTGAGCACATCGCCTTGTACCAATCGTCTCAGGGAAGCCCGCAGGGAGCCCCCTCCCTGCACAATGCTTCCCGGTACCGCCGGTACACTGCGATCATGTTTGATCGCAGTGTGCCGAGGGTTAATGTGCCGGGGGCGGTCTGTGACTGCTCCTGGCACATAGTGCCGGATGTCAGCTGCGATAGTCAGCTGACACCCGGCCGCGATCGGCCGCGCTCCCCCCGTGAGCGTGGCTAATCGCGCTGGACGTACTATTCCGTCCTTGGGAATTAGGGCCCACCCCACATGGACAGAATAGTACATCCAATGACAGAAAGGGGTTAAGTGTGTTGATTCCGGCAGCCAATCAGGGTGTAGAAACCATCCACAACATAATGACACAAAGGCTTCTGTGATAGGCTGACAAAGTCACATGTCCGTGGCCATATAAAAAGCTGGCATCTTGTTTTTCTGGTGCCATTTTTGCAGTGTCACAATGCAGAATAGAAACACTATCAGGAGTGGCTTTTCAAGTGAACTTGTCAGATAGCTAGATAAGATTCTGTTCTGTGTGATATCTATCTTTCAGCATCTAACTAAACTTTGGAAAAACTGCGTGGCAGTCTCAGTAGCCCGCATTTGCTAATTTAAATTGTTTGTGATAAAACTGTGTTTCAGAGACAAATCAGAAGGCCAGATTTCCACTTAAAAATTGTTAGACCTAAAATGGCGGTGCGGCCACGAGGCCCAATTAGTAGTGTTGAGCGATACCATCCGATACTTGAAAGTATCGGTATCGGATAGTATCGGCCAATACCCGAAAAGTATCGGATATCGCCGATACCGATACCCGATACCAATACAAGTCAATGGGACACCAAGTATCGGAAGGTATCCTGATGGTTCCCAGGGTCTGAAGGAGAGGAAACTCTCCTTCAGGCCCTGGGATCCATATTACTGTGTAAAATAAAGAATTAAATCACAAGCCGCGACGTCATTCTCAGGTCCTAAATTCCTAGAATGAGGAGTTTAGGGCCTGAGAATGACGTCACGGCTTGTGATTGGTCGCGTGGCGGTCACATGAGCGGCACGCGACCAATCAGAAGCCGTGACGTCATGGAAGGCCTTAAACGCGCTCATTTTAAGCAAAGAAGGCTGATGGTTACCAGCGGTGATGTCCAGGGGCCTCCGGAGAGGTGAGTATATCAATATTTTTTATTTTAATTCTTTATTGTACACAGTAATATGGATCCGATACCGATTCCCGATACCACAAAAGTATCGGATCTCGGTATCGGCCGATACCCGATACTTGTGGTATCGGAATGCTCAACACTACCAATTAGCTAATCCAAATTGTTTATGATAAAGCTGCTTTTCAGAGACAAATCAGAAGGCCATATTTCCACTTAAAAATTATTAGGCCTAATATTGGAGTGCAACGAGGAGACCCAATTAGCCAATCCAAATAGTTTGGGATAAAACTGTGTTTCAGTGACAAATCAGAAGGCCAGATTTCCACTTAAAAATTTCTAGGCTTAATATTGGGGTGCAGCGAGGAGGCCCAATTGGCTAATCCAAACAGTTTGTGATAAAATGGTGTTTCACTGACAAATCAGAAGGTCAGATCTCCATTTAAAATTGTTAGGTATAACAGTGTTGTTCAGGCACACTAAGAAGATAAATAGTGATAGTGATTTAGTTTTCAAACAGCACGTTACAAGAGGGAAAGACTACATACAACATGAGTGGGAAGAAGTGAGGTCGTTGGGGAATAGGCTTGGTGTTAGGGTGTTAGACATGTACGTGGGTTAGGTGTTAATGTTAATGAAAGCTCAACTGAACAAACACCATCTTTTCCTATCCAAAGACCACTGACAAAAATCTGTTACTGAATGGGCTACTCGACTCCCTTTCTTTGGCAACCACACAGCTGTATGTCTTGCAGATGAATCTCAGAAAGAGCATGTATACCAGTGGATGGCAAGCGCTGTATCAAGTGGCCTTTCCTCTTGAATGGGCCATTCTGAGAGCTGCTCAAACATTCTATTCCATGAGCATCAAAGGTCTGCTTTAAAAAAGTCACAGAATCCAGAGGAGGAGAGTATCTGCACCGATGCCCAAAATGTTTTCATGTTGTATCCAGGGCCGGACGAAGTATGGTCCAAGCAGAATCCAGAACCTCATCATCACATGTTAACCACCAAGGGTGAAGGTGATCCTGAGACTCAGATGCCAGAGGCACACGCGGACTGTACTGTGGTGTCAGGGCAGGAAAAGGAGGATGGTGACCCTTAGGGTGAGGAGTGTGAGAACAGAAAGGATGAAGGTTATAGATAATAATAATATAATAATAATAATAATAATAATAATAATTTTATTTATATAGTGCCAACATATTCCGCAGCGCTTTACAAATTATAGAGGGGACTTGTACAGACAATAGACATTACAGCATAACAGAAATCACAGTTCAAAATAGATACCAGGAGGAATGAGGGCCCTGCTCGCAAGCTTACAAACTATGAGGAAAAGGGGAGACACGAGAGGTGGATGGTAACAATTGCTTTAGTTATTTGGACCAGCCATAGTGTAAGGCTCGGGTGTTCATGTAAAGCTGCATAAACCAGTTAACTGCCTAAGTATGTAACAGTACAGACACAGAGGGCTATTAACTGCATAAAGTGTATGAGAACATGATACGTGGAACCTGATTATGTTTTTTTTTTTTTTTAATGATAGGCCACACAGGGATTGTTAGGTTAATGCATTGAGGCGGTAGGCCAATCTGAACAAATGAGTTTTTAGGGCACGCTTAAAACTGTGGGGATTGGGGATTCATCGTATTAACCTAGGTAGTGCATTCCAAAGAATCGGCGCAGCACGTGTAAAGTCTTGGAGACGGGAGTGGGAGGTTCTGATTATTGAGGATGCTAACCTGAGGTCATTAGCAGAGCGGAGGGCACGGGTAGGGTGGTAGACTGAGACCAGAGAGGAGATGTAGGGTGGTGCTGAGCCATGGAGTGCTTTGTGGATGAGGGTAGTAGTTTTGTACTGGATTATGGAGTGGATGGGTAGCCAGTGTAATGATAATAGATAATAGATCCCACTTGGTGAGAACCCAGAGGTATACAGATGAGTAGCTCAGCAGCGGAGGTGGCGGAAGAGGAAGACGAAGAGGTTACATTGTGGCTTCCCAGACAGACATGAAGTGGTGACAAATGACAAGCACTGCATCCTCAGCCCCAACTCCAACTGTGGCCAGCACCAGTCTTGAGTGTGCAGTTCTCAAGGGCAGCAAGGGTTGCCTACCCTGGGCCTTTTTTGAAACTGCAATGGATGACCCAACACATGGTATCTGCCAAATTTGCAACAAAAAAAAAAACTCAGTAGAGGCAAAAATTGCAATGATTTGACAACTACATGCATGAACCGGCACATGCCTTAGTGTTGGAAACTCGCTGCTCTAAAATGTGGACTAGCAGGCGTCGCCAACCATAGGCTGTCCCATTAACCACATCTGCTGCTTTTTCCTCCTCCATTACCGTGCCAAGTCTTCTCACACAGGTCTCTGGCCACATAAACTCCATTTGTTTACTCCCTACAGTCAGGGTGAGTGAGAGCCCGTCAGCTGTTACGGCAGTGGACGTGACTGCTGTTTTGTGCACCTAGCACAACACATCATTCTCAATCCGCCATAACATCTCAACCTGCACCTCACTCACTGACCAGCAGTTTGTCCTGTTCTCCGTACTCCACCCTCTCTCGGCACAGCAGCCAGCTCTCGGTCCCGCAGTTGTGATCACATAAAAGAATGTTTCCTCCTACCATGCCAAAGCTAAGAGCTTGAACTGCACCATATCTAATATTTTGCCCGGGGAAATGCTGGCTTTCTGCCTGGTGGATACAGACAGTTTTAGAAAGTTGATGGCCATCACAATCACCCAGTACCAGTTGCCCAGTCACCATTACTTCTCTAAGAAAGCTGTGCCTGCGCTACACCAGCATGTTGCAGAATTCATAACCCTTTCCTTGAAAAAATCTGTCTGCCAGGGTGCATTTCACCATTGACACCTGGACAAGCAAACATTGGCAGGTGCATTACATCTCACTGACTGGGCACTGGATGGCTCTGGTGGCTGTGGGGGCAAGCGGTCAAAGGGCTGCTCCACAAGTCTTTGAATCCTCAAGACTTTCAGGGTTACTTTATCAGTCAAAAACCTGTGTTACTTTCCTTACATTTTCAAACCAATAGAACTGTAAGAAACTGATGTTTGTGCCATCTGAGTGTGGCTGGAATTTAAAAAAAAAAATTTGGAGGTGTTGCATCAGGTATCAAGGCTCCCAGCCCAGAAGGCTAAGGCTATGTATCCATGGGGCATAATCTCTGCGCTTTGGGCGCAGTGGATACCCCTCTCTGCCCAAAGCGTCGCCCCTATTGTACGCGCAGTGATTCCGGATGTGTTCATTGAGCACATGCGGAATCACCACATCATATTCATTGACTGAGGTTTTTATAAATAGGCATGCTGCGGTCTATAAAGATGAGCCGCATGTCCAGATGCACAGGGCCACCGGATGTGCACAGGGTGGAGACGGGATTTCATAAAATCCCCTCCACTATGCTGGAACACCTGGATGCTGCAGATTGGATGCTGCAACTGTACGTAGCGCCCAATCCGCAGCAAATACTGATGTAATCTGGCACGTGGAAACGTACCCTTACACTGCTCCCTTATCCACCAGGTTCTCATTGAAACTTCAATTCCAAGCTGCAAATGCCGAGTCAGACCGTGATACCTCATGCATGGCCCATGGCTGACTGCTACTGTGCCATTTACAAATTTCTGTGGGTCAATTGATGCCACTTTTTTGGTGTCTGCCCCTAATTTTAGCTGTTTGGGAAGCTTTTTGTCACCACTTATGGAGATGAGTTTACATTTTGTTTGACCTCCCTTTAAATCGAATGGCATTCAGGTACATTTGTCGAACCGTTTGGCGAACGTCTAAACATTCAGCGAATTGAACAGAACCGAACCTTGAAAGGTTCACTGATCTCTAGTCGTGAAGTTTTAATTATATGAATAAAATGCATTATTTTAACCATTTGGAGCTGAAACAATCTTTATGGATTAACATGACTTAGTTGGATGTCGTGTCGAGAAGCAGTTTGTGAACTAAGGCTTAGTGTTACTGCATGGTGGAGGGGAGCTGGTTGTCTTTTCTCTTTGGGTCTAAAACAGATATTAATTTTATTGTATTTATTTTATTTTATGGCAGAGCAAAATACAGGAATTAGATAATGAGTAGTTCATTACAGGTAATAAAACTTAGAAGGTAACAAGTTTGACAAAAATTGAACAACACTGCCAGATAAAAAAAAATCTGATTGAAGTACAATATTTTTTTCATAGTGATAATGTGGTGATATGCAAAGTATTTGAGGAAACATGATTTCTAGTAGGTATGTGTGAGGACTGTGTCATCTGCACTCTGTCATTTACACTAGCAATCTTTTAGGCAGCCTCTGTGATGCAATGCACACTTACTTCACTGGATCACATACTAATTGGAAGTTAGATTAATATCTTCATTTGTCCTACTATCACCAGGGACATTTCAACTCTTACAGTCACTTTGAAAGCAATGTAAATTGAATGTGATGAATTTCCTTAGCGTTTCATTTTCGGGCACATACTCAATATAATATGAGCATAGGACATGCTTTCAACTGTCAACTCCTAGTCGTGTGGCACCTTTGTGTCTTCTCTACTAGATTCCATACATTTCTTAGATTGTTGGCCCTAATTTATTCTAGCCAACACAAATGTCTAATCTAAAGCCCTCAGGTCCTTAATGCCACAGATCACTAGTTCAGAGTTCAAAGGGAACTCACTGACAAGAGCATTGAACATCTCTAACACTCCTTGGGCTTCTGTTCCAGTAACACAAAACTGCAAGCACTCCATCAGGAGCACAATGCCTAGTTTTATTGTAAGAGTCACAGGTGTCACAATAAAACAAATTCGATGAATTATTTCCTGCTGCTAAAAAGAAAAAAAAAATAACTCTTGTTCCTTTATAACTACAAACCTCTCTTGACAAACCTAAAAGTGCCAAATGTGGTTTCCATTTGCTGTTTTGGGATTTATTTGTGTGTGCCAAAGTTCAGGTGTGCCAGCTCTTTGTAATAAGCTAGTTGGATGAAAGCTTGGCTAGCTCAAAGGATTCTGATGTATTTTATTGCTGCCTTTTAAGATTATTGTTTAGAAATACCAAGTCTAATTTTGAAATCAATTAGCCATACGTTCTGATGAGGTGTTGGCCCAGCTCAAGTTCACACCCGCTGTCCTCAGATTATTGTTAAGTTAACTCAGGTCCTGTAATGCCACAGCACGTATGAGCATCTGGACTGCACATGTTCTATATACTGAGAAAAGGCAGATGAAATTTCACTGCCAAAGCACACTTAAAAAATAAATTGAAGATTGTTAGCTTTGCTGCTGGATTCTCACAAATTGTCCTTAAATTATTTAATTTATCATCTTATCTGTAGCATTTTCACTTCCTTTGCATGTCTCGCTGTGCATAAGTAGGTTGTTCCTACTCTCAGCCGAACAACCCCAGTCCCTACTAGTCCATTATGTTACTTGACAGTTCATGTTTAAGGCTTATCCACATGAAGCATGGCGGCACTTTTGTCAAGTTACCGTGTAATAAACATCACTTATCCCTTCATCTGTTATGCTTGGGTGGTAGCAACCCTAAATGTTTATAGCAGAAATCCATTGTATTTTACTTTCCACAGAAGGAGTTATATATATATATATATATATATATATATATATATATATATATATAATAATAACTATACCTTTATATACTTTTATTTTCTTTTTCATTTTTTTAAGGCAAGTGAGAAAATATGTGTTCTCACCTGTGTGGTCAGAAAGGGCATGATTACGCCTTAGGGACCAGAGTTAAATGTGGTTGGTGGTCTCAACACAGTCACCTAGAGACCACACACACTCTGCCAGTGCTCTGGCAGCTTCTATTGTAAAGGAGATAATTAAAAGTTTCTGAATAGTCAAACGCATTTTAAAAATTGCAGAAAAGTTTGTTTTACGTTGTTTACTTGTAATCTTGAAAGATGATACTACTACCAGTCTGATGTTTTAAGAGTAAGGAAGGAAAATTTTATAACTAGTCTTATCACCAGACATTTCAAGTTTGTATTATATTTAAAATCTGTAAAATCTGGTGTTACATTAGATTTAACTTTGCGTGGTATCAACATTTAAACAAACCATTTTTTTCAAAAATCAATATCTTAGTAATGAGGTTGAATTACTAAAAATTGTAGAATTAATATTCCTAAAGAAAAATGTGTTTTACTTTGAAGAACCTACCTAAATATAGCTAAACAATCATTGAATTATATGTTGGTCTAAGTTTGGTTTACTAGAACCACAGGGGATTAGAGCTTTGCAGCCATTGAGTGGTCTATAAGATGTATCTATATTACAGTTGTATAATACTAGTTTAGAAAAGATCATAGTAGAAAAGTTAAAATATTTTAAATATTTGACTTAATAATTATTCATTGTATTTAATATACAGTACTGGGAAAAAAGATTTAGGCAGGTGTAGAAAAACTGTGGCAAAGTAAAAAAAAATTTTTAAATGGAAGTATTAATAGTTTATGCTATTATGCAAAGTACATGAACAAAAAAGAAATCTAAATCATATTAATATATAGTTTGAAACAAAGTTATTATCTGACACAGAAAATTGGAGGCTTAAAATTGGGTGAGGACCAGCAAAACTCTGTGACAAAGGTGAGGTTTTGGAAGACAGTAAAATGTCACAGGTCACACACCACGTTAATACTGAGTATGGAAACAAGACACAAGATAGTTAAACTGCATCAGCAAGGTCACTCACATGCAAATATTTCAAATCAGACTGGTATTGCAAGATGTGCTTCTCATGGAGTGACCAGACCCAACAGGTGGTCGGTCAACAGACGGCACAACTCACAAACAATGTTATGGAATAGGTGAGTGAAGGCCCTACTCGTAGGGAATGGGGGATGGTCACCACCTGAGCTCAAACCTGAGCCTGTCCCTGCACTCCTCTAATGCCCTATGCGGGTCCTCCCCTCCACTGCTGTCAGGATACCTCGTCCCTAGTAGTCACCTATTACTATTCTGGCTAGTGCACTGGTCGGCAAAGGAGCACTAGTGTAATAATTATAGGTGATAACTCAGGAGACTCTGCGTGGAACAAGACAACTACAGGACACAGTTTTAAAAGTGGTAAAGTCTATATTATCACATGGTGTTATGATGACCTGGTGGTTAGGAACACTAGGAATGACCTGATGAGCAAACTAGTAATACAGGACAAGCTCTGGGAAGTGGGAGCTTTGCTGACCGCAACCCCTAAACCTATCACAACAACTAGAAATAGCCGTGGAGCGTACCTGACTCTGCCTAGACGCCTCTTCACAGCCTAAGAGCTAACTACCCCTAAAGATAGAAAATAAGGCCTAACTTGCCTCAGAGAAATTTCCCAAAGAAATAGGCAGCCCCCCACACGTATTGCCTGTGAGTTAAGATGGAAGTCACAAACACAGGAATGAAATAGGTTTCAGCAAAGAAGGCCAGACTTAACTAAACAGACTTGAGGATAGAAAAGGTATCTTTGCGGTCAGCATAAAAAACTACCAAAAAAACACGCAGAGTGTGCAAAAGAGACCCCACACCGACTCACGGCGTAGAGGTGCCACTCTGCATCCCAGAGCTTCCAGCTAGCCAGGCAGAATCATGATAGCAAGCTGGACAGAAAACAGTGGTAAACAAAATAAGCTAGCAGGGACTTAGCTTTTGCTGGAGTAGACAGGTCATCTGAAAGATCCAAGAGCAAACTGAACCAGTACTAGGACATTGACAGCTGGCATCAAGTAACGATCTAAGTGGAGTTAAATAGAGCAGCCAGCCTAGGACTAAACGAGGTCAGCTGAGGAAAGAACCTCAGAACCAGCAGCTCCACTCACAGCCACCAGAGGGAGTCCATGGACAGAACTCGCCGAAGTACCATTCATAACCACCGGAGCGAGTTCGAGAACAGAATTCACAACAGTACCCCCCCTTGAGGAGGGGTCACCGAACCCTCACCAGAGCCCCCAGGCCGATCAGGACGAGCCAAATGAAAGGCACGAACAAGATCGGCAGCATGAACATCAGAGGCAACCACCCAGGAATTATCCTCCTGACCATAACCTTTCCACTGGACTAGGTACTGAAGTTTCCGTCTTGAAATACGAGAATCTAAAATCTTCTCCACCACATACTCCAACTCCCCCTCAACCAACACTGGGGCAGGAGGGTCGACGGAGGGAACCATAGGAGCCACATATCTCCGCAGTAACGACCTATGGAACACATTATAGATGGCGAAAGAAGCTGGAAGGTCCAAACGAAATGACACAGGATTAAGAATTTCAGAAATTTTATAAGGACCAATGAAACGAGGCTTAAACTTAGGAGACAAAACCTTCATAGGAACATAACGAGACGATAACCAAACCAAATCCCCAACACGAAGTCGGGGACCAACACAGCGACGGCGGTTAGCGAAACGTTGAGCCTTCTCCTGGGACAATGTCAAATTGTCGACCACGTGAGTCCAAATCTGCTGCAACCTGTCCACCACAGAATCCACACCAGGACAGTCCGAAGGCTCAACCTGTCCTGAAGAAAAACGAGGGTGGAAACCAGAATTACAGAAAAAAGGCGAAACCAAAGTGGCCGAGCTGGCCCGATTATTAAGGGCGAACTCAGCCAAAGGCAAGAAGGACACCCAATCATCCTGATCAGCAGAAACAAAGCATCTCAGATATGTCTCCAAAGTCTGATTGGTTCGTTCGGTTTGGCCATTTGTCTGAGGATGGAAAGCTGAAGAAAAAGACAAATCAATGCCCATCTTAGCACAAAAGGACCGCCAAAACCTCGAAACAAACTGGGAACCTCTATCCGACACGATGTTCTCCGGAATGCCATGTAAACGAACCACGTGCTGGAAAAACAATGGAACCAAATCAGAGGAGGAAGGCAATTTAGGCAAAGGTACCAAATGGACCATCTTAGAGAAGCGATCACAAACCACCCAGATAACCGACATCCTTTGAGAGACAGGGAGATCTGAAATAAAATCCATGGAAATATGCGTCCAGGGCCTTTTTGGGACCGGCAAGGGCAAAAGCAACCCACTGGCATGAGAACAGCAGGGCTTAGCCCGAGCACAAGTCCCACTGGACTGCACAAAAGAACGCACATCCCGTGACAAGGAAGGCCACCAAAAGGATCTAGCCACCAAATCCCTGGTACCAAAGATTCTAGGATGACCAGCCAACACCGAACAATGAACCTCAGAGATAACTCTACTAGTCCATCTATCAGGGACAAACAGTTTCTCCGCTGGGCAACGGTCAGGTCTATCAGCCTGAAACTCCTGCAGCACCCGCCACAAATCAGGGGAGATGGCAGACAAAATTACCCCCTCTTTGAGAATACCAGCCGGCTCATGAACTCCCGGAGAATCAGGCACAAAACTCCTTGAAAGGGCATCAGCCTTCACATTCATCGAACCCGGAAGGTACGAAACCACAAAATCGAAGCGGGAGAAAAACAGCGACCATCGAGCCTGTCTAGGATTCAACCGCTTGGCAGACTCGAGATAAGTCAAATTCTTGTGATCCGTCAAGACCACCACGCGATGCTTGGCTCCTTCAAGCCAATGTCGCCACTCCTCGAATGCCCACTTCATGGCCAACATCTCTCGATTGCCCACATCATAATTGCGCTCAGCAGGCGAAAACTTTCTAGAAAAGAAAGCACATGGCTTCATCACTGAGCCATCAGAACTTCTTTGAGACAGAACAGCCCCTGCTCCAATCTCAGAAGCATCCACCTCGACCTGAAACGGGAGCGAAACATCTGGCTGACACAACACAGGGGCAGAAGAAAAACGACGCTTCAACTCCTGAAAAGCCTCAACGGCCGAAGAGGACCAATTGACCACATCCGCACCTTTCTTGGTTAAATCAGTCAATGGTTTAACACCACTAGAAAAATTAGCGATGAAGCGACGGTAAAAATTAGCAAAGCCCAGGAATTTCTGCAGGCTCTTCACAGAAGTAGGCTGAGTCCAATCATAAATGGCCTGAACTTTAACAGGATCCATCTCGATAGTAGAAGGGGAAAAAATGAAGCCCAAAAATGAAACCTTCTGAACTCCAAAGAGACATTTAGACCCCTTCACAAACAAGGAATTAGCACGAAGGACCTGGAACACCATTCTGACCTGCTTCACATGAGACTCCCAATCGTCCGAAAAGACCAAAATATCATCCAAATATACAATCATGAATCGATCCAGGTACTTTCGGAAGATGTCATGCATAAAGGACTGAAACACAGATGGAGCATTAGAAAGCCCGAATGGCATCACCAGGTACTCAAAATGGCCCTCGGGCGTATTAAATGCTGTTTTCCATTTGTCGCCCTGTTTAATACGCACAAGATTATATGCCCCTCGAAGATCTATCTTAGTGAACCAGCTAGCCCCCTTAATCCGAGCAAACAAATCAGAAAGTAGCGGCAAAGGGTACTGAAATTTGACGGTAATTTTATTGAGAAGGCGGTAATCTATACAAGGTCTCAGAGAACCATCCTTCTTGGCCACAAAAAAGAACCCTGCTCCCAACAGTGATGACGACGGGCGAATATGCCCTTTCTCCAAGGACTCTTTTACATAACTCCGCATAGCGGCGTGTTCTGGCACAGATAAATTGAACAGTCGGCCCTTCGGAAACTTACTACCAGGAATCAAATTAATAGCACAATCACAATCCCTATGAGGAGGTAGGGCACTGGATTTGGGCTCATCAAATACATCCCGATAATCTGACAAGAACTCAGGGACTTCAGAAGGATGGGAAGATGAAATTGACAACAATGGGACATCCCCATGTACCCCTTGACAACCCCAACTGGACACAGACATTGATTTCCAATCCAATACTGGATTATGGACCTGTAGCCATGGCAAACCCAAAACGACCACATCATGCAGATTATGCAACACCAAAAAGCGAACATCCTCCAGATGTGCAGGAGCCATGCACATGGTCAATTGAGTCCAGTACTGAGGCTTATTCTTGGCCAAAGGCGTAGCATCAATTACTCTCAATGGAATGGGATACTGTAAAGGCTCCAAGAAAAAACCACAGCGCCTGGCAAACTCCAAGTCCATCAAATTCAGGGCAGCGCCTGAATCCACAAATGCCATAACAGAATAGGATGACAAAGAGCAAATCAGAGTAACGGACAAAAGAAATTTTGGCTGTACCGTACCAATGGTGGCAGACCTAGCGAACCGCTTAGTGCGTTTAGGACAATCAGAGATAGCATGAGTGCAGTCACCACAGTAAAAACACAGCCCATTCTGACGTCTGTATTCTTGCCGTTCAGCTCTGGTCAAGGTCCTATCACACTGCATAGGCTCAGGCCTCTGCTCAGAAGATACCGCCAAATGGTGCACAGTTTTGCGCTCACGTAAGCGTCGATCGATCTGAATGGCCAAGGACACAGACTCATTCAGACCAGCAGGCGTGGGGAATCCCACCATAACATCCTTAAGGGCTTCAGAAAGACCCTTTCTGAAAATTGCTGCCAGGGCACACTCATTCCACTGAGTAAGCACAGACCACTTTCTAAACTTCTGACAATATACCTCCGCTTCATCCTGACCCTGACACAAAGCCAGCAAGATTTTCTCTGCCTGATCCACTGAATCTGGTTCATCATAAAGCAGCCCAAGCGCCAGAAAAAACACATCTACATTACGGAATGCAGGATCTCCTGGCGCGAGGGAAAATGCCCAGTCTTGAGGGTCGCCACGTAGCAAAGAAATAATGATTTTTACTTGCTGAATGGGGTCACCAGAGGAGCGGGGTTTCAAAGCAAAAAACAGTCTACAATTATTTTTGAAATTCAGGAACTTAGATTTATCCCCAGAAAACAAATCAGGAATTGGAATTCTGGGTTCCAACATCGGGTTCTGAACTACATAATCTTGAATGCCTTGTACCCTTGCAGTGAGTTGATCCACACAAGAGGACAGACCTTGAATGTCCATATCTACACCTGTGTCCTGAGCCACCCAGAGATTTAGGGGAAAAGAAAAACAAAACACGCTGCAGAGGAAAAAAAAAAAAAGGTCTCAGAACTTCCTTTATCCCTCTATTGAGATGCATTAACACTTTACGGGCCAGCTGTACTGTTATGATGACCTGGTGGTTAGGAACACTAGGAATGACCTGATGAGCAAACTAGTAATACAGGACAAGCTCTGGGAAGTGGGAGCTTTGCTGACCGCAACCCCTAAACCTATCACAACACCTAGAAATAGCCGTGGAGCGTACCTGACTCTGCCTAGATGCCTCTTCACAGCCTAAGAGCTAACTACCCCTAAAGATAGAAAATAAGGCCTAACTTGCCTCAGAGAAATTTCCCAAAGAAATAGGCAGCCCCCCACATGTATTGACTGTGAGTTAAGATGGAAGTCACAAACACAGGAATGAAATAGGTTTCAGCAAAGGAGGCCAGACTTAACTAAACAAACGAGGATAGAAAAGGTATCTTTGCGGTCAGCATAAAAAACTACCAAAAAAACCACGCAGAGTGTGCAAAAGAGACCCCACACCGACTCACGGCATGGAGGTGCCACTCTGCATCCCAGAGCTTCCAGCTAGCCAGGCAGAATCATGATAGCAAGCTGGACAGAAAACAGTGGTAAACAAAATAAGCTAGCAGGGACTTAGCTTTTGCTGGAGTAGACAGGTCATCTGAAAGATCCAAGAGCAAACTGAACCAGTACTAGGACATTGACAGCTGGCATCAAGTAACGATCTAAGTGGAGTTAAATAGAGCAGCCAGCCTAGGACTAAACAAGGTCAGCTGAGGAAAGAACCTCAGAACCAGCAGCTCCACTCACAGCCACCAGAGGGAGTCCATGGAAAGAACTCGCCGAAGTACCATTCATAACCACCGGAGGGAGTTCGAGAACAGAATTCACAACACACGGTGATTCAAACAGGTGCAGAGAGAAACTCAAGTCCACAACACTTGGTGAAAATATCAAATGCAGCTCAGCAGTCTATAGGAAACTTCAGAGGAAAATGCAATCACGCAGAAAGTCTATGAAGCACAGTTATTCTCGAGGATTCTTGACACGAATAAGTCCTTGCTTAGTCCAAAACACAGATAGATATGCTTATAAGGCAGTTCAAATAATATCTTAGCTCAACCAGGGAGGTCTGGGTAATAGTCTCAGGTTCTTGCAGAGCAGCAACAGCTTACATGTCCAGCAAATGCAGATGGAAGTAAACACGAGCAGCAGATGAAGGAGGATTACTGGAACTGGTGTATGCAGCAGGAACTCAGAGCAGAGTAGCAGGATAACCCCACAGGTTCACAGGAGCAGGTATATAGCCAGGGAGTCACCAGAGGTCAGGAGCTGGATGCAAGACAGAATACTCTAGCACAGACTGAAGGCTGGGGTGGAGTTTTATAGCAGGAAGACACAGTGCACATGAGACCAAAGACGCCATCTTGGAAAAGGGCAGTAGTGCACAAAAAGGTAAAAAAAATGTTCAGAGTCCTGACAACTAGCCTCACCTATGCAAATAATACACACAGGGGAAAGTGACAAACACCAAAAGGGACAAGGTAACAAAAACACCATACTTAGCTTATAAACACCGCTGCTAAGCTCCACACCACAGAAAACAACAGTAACTGGACTCCAATCACCAGACATGGCTGACACCAGATAGCTGCTCCTGCTTGGCTGGTCTCCAGACAGAAACTGTATAACCAAGAGTCAGCTGATGCATCAGGTGACCTTTTAATGGATGGTGGGAGTGGTCACCACCTGCATCAGCTGACCCAGCAGCACTGCAGTAACATCAGATTGCCAGTGGGGGAAAGAAACTAACATTAACCCCCGTGTTAGGGATCAAGTTCCCGCCTCTGCACAGGGGGAATCTCGGGCCATCTCCGCTGCGGTCTCCCATTCTTCTTCTGCCACAGTGGAGGCTGCTCGGCGGAGATGTCAGTCCCAGCTTCTCGCTCAATCTGACTCTGTTAAGAGGATTACTGCTGCTTTTCCAGCTTCTGCCATTGAAGTCAGTGCTGGGCAGCGGCAAGCAGACGCTTTTGGGACTAAGTCCTGCTTTTCTCCTTCTGAGCATGCCCAGGGTAAGATCTCTCATTGGAGATCGAGGGTCACATGCTTGGATACTGCAGCAAAGCCCATTGGTCCTCCAGGAAGGTCCTGAAGGTGCTCAGGCTTTGTGGCAGCTTCTCATTGGTCCTTCTAGGAAGGTCTTGTTCTGGCTGCAGCTATAAAAGGCTTGCATGGCCGCACGGCCATGCGCTAGTATCTTTCTAAGTTATGTGCTTTGCGCCAGTGTGGTCATGTAAGATTGTGTTCAGGGACCCAGCTGAAATAAGCCCCTAGAATGCTGGCACCTCCGGCGAGGAGTTTGTGTGTATTCAGGGACCTGGCGGAAATAAGCCCCTAGAATGCTGGCTCCTCTGGCTAGGAGTTTTGTGTGCATGCATGACCACTGTCTGCTCTCTGTTGGGCAGTTAGCCTGTGCTCCTGTGAAGTCTAACAGGGCACAGTGCTTTGCTTTCACGGCTGTTCTGTGAGTTAACAGAGCTAGCCAATACCGCCATTTTTTTCTGCACGGTGGACCCCGGGCTGCGAACGCATCAATAACAATAAAAAACTATATTTTCTCAGTGTGTTCCACTAGATCTAACACCCCGATGGTCCAAAAGGAAAAAAGTTTTAAGCTGAGTAGAACCAGAGCTGCCACAAATCCAAAAATGGATCGTGACAGTAACCCCCTTTCAATGAGGGGCCTCTGGACCCTCAACACCGGACCTCACCAGAAAACAACACATGGTGAGGATGCCTCGTTCTACCAGAGTTCACCTCCGCAGTCACCTGACCCTCAGGTTTATGGCAAACACAGCCCAATGAAGGTGACGATAGCATAAGCTCCAGAGCTGTGGACCTGTGGAATAACTTGTGTTTGTGCATTACAGGGGGTAACTTCCACTGGAAAGTCCTCAGGTTGAGAATGGCCGACACCCAATATGGCCCGATCACCCTAGCACACTTCCACCTGATGTTTTTGCTGGACAACCACATGTACTCATTCACACATAGGTCCAGATCTGAATGTTTATTTCCATGCATACGTTTGCCACAAGATGATGAACTCTTTGAGGAACTGACAACAGAGGCGTCCCCCTTTGTCACTACACTCATACCCCCACATTGCACAGAATGAATGACCCCCCTCCCCTGACCCTCCTCCTAAGAGGACTCGGACACACAGGGTTTACTTGTGGTGAGGGTTGAGTCTTGCCTGTACCCCCTGGCAGCACCTCTGCTGCCCCACTGGAGAAGAAGGGGTAGGTTGCAGAAAGACAGCAGAGATCATAGCTCCTGAGCAGCAGTCTTTACACGACTGATGCCAGCTGACTACTTCCCTGGACCTCCAATCTATGACCGGGTTGTGTTTTTTCAACCAAGGGAGGCCTAAAAAGATGGGAATTGGCATACCATCCAAGACATAGCACGACAGGGATTCTTCATGATGAGTCCCTATACGCAGGTTTATATCATCTACGACTTGGGTCACCCTCCTCTGGCTGAGTGGGACTGAGTCAATGGCCTGAATGCTTAGGGGTCTCGCTAGTTTCCTACTCCTCAGACCATGGGTTTGAACAAAGCGGGTATCCACCAAATTGACTCCAGTTCCACTGTCCACAAGCACCGGTACAGTCTCAGTTACCCTGCCAGTCACCACTTCAGCAGGTATGGAACACTGAGAAGAGAAGATGGAGGAACAATACACACCCTGATCACTTCCCTCCACTCGACCAGGGGGACACGGCTTTTGATATGGTGATGGTACTTTGGCACGAGCAGGCAAGACATTGATAAAATGACGAGTCTGCCCACAGTAAAAACATGCCCCCATACCATGGCAAACCATAGGCAACCCCATTTGAGATGACACTCATCCCACCTGCATAGGTTCGTCCATCTGTACCGCTGTGTCCTCCTCCGTAGAAAGGACAGTGGGGCAGATTTAGTGTATGTCTCTCCCTGAGGCATCTATCCACCCAGATAGCAAGGGACATGGCAGCTTTAAATGACCTGGGAGCAGCGTACTGCACCAGAGTATCTTGTAGCCTAGGTGACAGACCATGACAAATATAGCTCCTAAAGGCAGGGTCATTCCACTGCATGTCACTGGCCCATCTCCTAAACTCTGAGCAGTAAAGATGGTGAACCGATTGGCAGGGGGAAGTCCCAGGATTGGGGATCACCCTTGAGAATGGAAAATATAATCCCCTCACGCTGTTCCTCACTCCCTAAAGAACGAGGGCAAAGCCAGACGTGGCTGACACCAAATAGCTGCTCCTGCTTGGCTGGACTTCAGAAAGAAACTCTATCACCAACAGTCAGCTGATGCATCAAGTGACCTTTGAAAGGATGGTGGGAGTGGTCACCACCTGCATCAGCTGACTCAGCAGCACTGCAGTACCATCAGATTGCCAGCGGGGGGAGGGAAGAAACTTACATTAACCCCCAATGGTCCAAAAGGAAAAAGTTTTAAACTAAGTGGAACCAGAGCTGCCACAAATCCAAAAATGGATCGTGACAGTGCTCTTTAAGCTTTTTTGAAAAACTACCAAGAAATGGACAACATGGAGGACTGTAGACATAGTGGTCAACCAAGGGATCTTAATACAGCAAGCTAAATGCACATCATGCTTACTTGCCTTTGGAAGATTTCCAGCAGTGCCATAATCTCATAACTGGTAGCAGCCAGTGGAACCCAGATACATTTATCTACATTTATCTACTATTCAGAGAAGTCAAGCCAGATGCGGGCTTCATTGAAGAATTTTGGCCAAAAAGCCATACGTTTTATATGCAAACAAGGCCACATGACTCAACTATGCCCGAAAATATAGGAACATGTGCTTTGGAGAGATGAGTCAAAATTTGAAATATTTATCTCTGGTTTCCTCCCACACTCCAAAGACATGCTGACAGGGAATTTAGATTGTGAGCCCCATTGGGGACAGCAATGATAATGTATGTAAAGCGCTGCGGAATAAGATAGTTCTATATAAGCAAAGCATAATAATAATATCTGCAATATGAGGTTTGTTTGCCAATGAGCTGGAGAACAGTACAATAATGAGTGTCTGGAAGCAACTTTGATGCATATTGGAGTTTTTTTGGAAGTTTGTGCTGTATTTTATAAAAAGTACTTTAGCGCATTATCAAATCCTTGGATATCTTTTTGTATCCCTTTCCTGTTTTATACAGTTCAACTACCTTTTCCCGTAGATCTGTTGACAATTCTATATGTTGACAGAAGGGCACATGCGCTGGCAAATGTAGTTTCGGTACATGAGTTACGTGAGCCGAAAGTATGTGTCGGTGCATACTCACTTTTGTTTTTCGGCTTTGCCCGCAGTTGGGCAAAGCGTATTGCACAGGCGCACAAGGCTGTATTTCTGAGCAGGCGCGAGTTGTCGCAAGGGTCAAGAGGCCTTACCTATGAAGTAGGATGGTGACCAACAGCCAATGGGCATGATGTAGAGACTCGAAACCACACCCATCGGACCGGACTGAGAACTCAACATACAGCGCGGGACACATTAAAACACGTTTTTGTAAGTATACAAGAGGAGTTAGGGGGTTCTATAATGATGTAGGGAATGCATAGCAGACGCTTAATAAGGCAATATTTTTAGCTGCTATGCCATAAAAGTGATGACAGATTCCCTTTAATTATGATTATTTAATGTTAATATTAATTGTATGACTTAATATTGAGCCAAATTAAGCATGCTGACATCTTGCTATATATAGTATGGACCCACGAACAGCCCCTTATATACCATATGAGCACACATACAGCCCCCTATATACTGTAAGAGCATACACACAGTCCCTTATATACTGTAAGAGCCCAAACATAGCCTCCTATATACAGTATGAACCCCACGTTGCCTCCCATGTACAGCATGTGCCCCACATTGCCTCTGATTTACAGCATGTGCCCCACATAGCCTCTAATATGCAGCATGTGCCCCATGCAGCCCCCTGAATACAATATGTGCCCCACATAGCTCTTTATATACAACATGTACCCCACGTACCCCTATATACATCATATGCCCCAGATAGCCTCTTATAAATATCATGTGCCCCACATAGCCCCCTGTGCATAGCATGAGCCCCGCATAGCCTCTTATAAACAGAATGAGCCCAATATAGCCCCCTATATTCAGAATGTGTTAGGCATCGGGATTCTCCCACTGCGCAAGATAGATCCCAAGCATTGCCTGGTGCTGTGGTCTCCCATTCAGGTCCTTCTGAGGTGGGTGCTGCTCAGCAAAGATGTCGGTCCCAGCTTCTTGCTCAGGCTCGCGGTATACACTTGGTTACTGCTGGCTCTCCAGCCAAGTCTATGGAAACCAGTGATATTCTGGTGCAGTCCTGTGCTTTGGAGTCTAAGACCAGAGATAACCTTAAGGTACCTTCACACTAAACGACTTTGCAGCGATAACGATAGCGATCCGTGACGTTGCAGCGTCCTGGATAGCGATATCATTGTGTTTGACACGCAGCAGCGATCTGGATCCTGCTGTGATATCGCTGGTCGTTGCTGAAAGTTCAGAACTTTATTTGCTCGTCAGATCGGCGTGTATCGTCGTGTTTGACAGCCAAAGCAATGATGCCAGCGATGTTTTACAGTGGTAACCAGGGTAAATATCGGGTTACTAAGTGCAGGGCAGTGCTTAGTAACCCGATGTTTACCCTGGTTACCATTGTAAATGTAAAAAAAACAAACAGTACATACTCACCTTCTGCTGTCTGTCACATGTCCCTCGCCGCCTGCTTCCCGAGTGCCGGCCGTAAAGTAAAAGCAGAGCACAGCAGTGACGTCACCGCTGTGCTGTACTTTACGGCCGGCAATCACAGTCAGTGCAGGAAGCAGACGGCGAGGGATGTGTGACAGACAGCAGAAGGTGAGTATGTACTGTTTGTTTTTTTTACATTTACAATGGTAACCAGGGTAAACATCGGGTTACTAAGCGCGGCCCTGCGCTTAGTAACCCGATGTTTACCCTGGTTACCCGGGGACCTCGGCATCGTTGGTCGCTGGAGAGCTGTCTGTGTGACAGCTCTCCAGCGACCAAACAGCGACGCTGCAGCGATCGGCATCGTTGTCGATATCGCTGCAGCGTCGTTTAGTGTGAAGGTACCTTTACTGAGCATATCTGTGATGTGATGTTTTCATTGGTGGTCGGCTGTTAGCTGCTCTGGTGATGTGGCAGCTCCGGATTGGCCCACGGGCGATGCCACAGCCGGCTGGGCGTGAAAGTTTGGGGTGGAGCCTAGGGTTTAAAAGGCTTTCAGCGGCGCATGTGGGCATGCTAGTATCACTTATGTGTGGAGTTTGTGAGTGTATACTCTACCACTCTGTTAGCACATGACGCTCTATACACTGAGAGTTCTTACGTTGGCAGGTAGAGTTAGGACTGGGTAGCTACCCCTTGGCTTAGCATCTGTTTCCTCCATGTGTGCGGATAGCACAGCTGAGTTACAGAGCAAGTCCAACCCTCAGGCTACACCTCTCAGGGAAAGTGTGAGGGCTTTGCACCTAGCATCACATTAGTTCTTTCCTTTGGCTCTGCATCTGCTTTATTCTTGTGTGCGATTAGCACAGTTTAGTTGCAGAGCGAGCGCAACCTACATGCTATCATCCCTGTGACATTTAACAGGGTATAGTGCTCAGCATATAGCATGCAGTACCTCTCAGTGAAGTAACTGAGCTTGACACCTTGTGTTCCGTTCATAATGTGTAGAGTTAATGCAGTTTGATTAAGGTTAACATTCACTGCTTCATTCCGCCATTGTTCACACTGGCAGCAGTTATACATCTCTGGACAGTAGACGCCGGGTTGCAATTGCGCATTAATTTGTATTTTATTTAGTGCAATCCACCAACCCTAAAGCATGAGCCCCACATAGCCCCAATATACAGCATGTGCCCCACATAGCCTCTTATGTACAGCATGTGCCCCACATAACCTCTTATATACAGCATGTGCCCCAAATAGCCTCTTGTAAACATCATGTGCCCCACATAGCCCCCTGTGTATCGTATGCACCCCGCATAGCCTCTTATATACAGAATGAGCCCCACATAACCCTCTATTTACTGCATGAGCCCACACATAGCCTCTTATACACAGCATGAGCTTTCCATATACAGTATGAGTCCCACATAGCCCCCTTATACACATACAAATTGATTAACTACAGTTAATGGGGAGACTATATAAGCAATATTTTCTGTGGATTGACTGTAAAGGTTTATTCACACAACATGGTCCATTGTTCAACACAAATTCATGTAAATCATGACAAATACATAACTGTGAAATGACCACAAAGTATGAAAAAGTCTGTATGCTTTGCTTTTACAGATTCTAAATAGTTAGATTTGTTACATTGCAGTAATGAAGTTCTGTGAAAATCTGACTTTCATTTTTGTGAAAGTTGGTATTTCAATATGATATGGTCAAATATTTTTAAAGTTAATCAGGTTTCTCCCCACACTAAAACTATCCCCACTTTTCTCCAATGCAAATTGACAAGGCCAAGCAAAAAACAAAAAATGGGTACATAGTGCCAAGTAATTCTCTAAACATATTAAAGCAATCTACCATCAGATTTCACAATACATTTTATATGCATATAATTATACAGACAAAACTTTATAGATACGTAGAAAGGTTGTTAAGGAATAATTAATCGATTACCTATCCAACTCCAAATAAGAGATCATTTGGAGTGCTGGATGTGGGACTGAAGTTGGGTGTCAGCCCAAATCTTCACTAGCGGTTGCTGGATATAAGCAATGCAGGTGTATTAACTTTTAAAATCTATGTGATAATAACTGTACAATCCTGATATTGGCTCATCATAAGTCCAAGTGTATTCAATCTCCACTTATTGAGTATAACTGACAGCTGCAGCTTGTACTGAGCAGTGTGAGATCTCAGCAGCAGGAAGGACAAGAGACATTGAGGAGCGATCTATCAGGATAGATGGGCACAGATTTAGATAAACTTTCATATAGATTTATTCATCCATTTTGACATTGATTTTCAAAGAATATAAAGAATCCTCATCATGTCTAATGGATTTATTTAAGAATATATGCATGTTGTATTGTTAAATCTAGTGACAGATACAATTTAAGTAAAACTTAAAAACACATAGCAAATAAATGTTTGCAATATGACTTTCTAGTGCTATTTAAACTATGGGTCTATGTAAGTTGCAAGAAGTTTTACAGGTTCATGAAATGTTATAGATTTTCTGAAAATCTAGAAGCAGTTTGTCATTGGCCAATGTGCTTGAAAATATTAATATCCTTGTCATCTATATAGGAACTTATTGGCACAAACATATTAGAACATTCCATATCTTACCTATGAATTGTGTATATAACTTATGTCAAATGATGTATATTCACTAAATTTAATAAATCAATTTCTTTGTGTTTTACACAAAGATGGTCTTGTAGCTCTGTCACCATATATTAAAACAAAACTTATTCCATTGCAAGAAAAAGTATATGATGAAAAGGAGCCATATGTGATCTTATGACCCAACATTAACCATATGGTTATAAGGAACAGGGAGCTTTTGCGAATATGCAAGGATATGATTTTATGAACATCCTGCTGTGGCAAATTCATGCCCAAATAACACACAAAAGCAGGGCTCAACTGAATTGTAGTTAAAAAAGCCAATATCCAACTAGATACGAATGAAGGAATATAAAATTAAGAGTCAAAATTAGCAATGATCATTACTTAGAGTAGCCCTCCACCCTTCAACCCTCAGCCTACCAATAACATTTTCACAGTAAATAGATAATGCATAATTAACTAACCTGGTGTCCTCCTATTTAATTTTTATGGTGTGGTTCCTCTGAATTCCAATCCTATCTACATGTATAGAAAAAGGCTTCCATCTTCCTATATGTACATTGTGTTTTTGAAATCTGAGACACGCCCTGCTCTGCCATGCTCGTTGTAAGATAAGGGAGAATATCTCAGGCTACTAAAGGATGGAGTGCATAGACTAGCCTCAGACACAGTCCTATATTCCAGCCCAGAGCAGGGAGGAGTGTCTTAGACTTTCAATACAAACTGTGAGCAGAGGAAGCAAAGTGCGCATGTGCCGCTCAAAACGGATCCCATTTGCTGTTCTCTATTCATGTGATGAGAGTTCAGGATATTTAAGGCTGTGTGGGACACTATAATATGTCAGACGCCCTGAGGAAGCATGATCTAAACACATGAAATGAGCATTGGGGATTATGTTTTTGTATTAACTCTCCATATTGGGTTTACTATCTTTTTTTGCCATACATCTATGACATGCTATATGTATGCTTGTGCATGCAATACACCCTTTGACCATTGCGTCTATTATTGGGGACCCTATGTACATCCATATAACTTTTGTACCTAACCTTATCTTTTAGTTCATTAAATGCTTTCTAATATTTGGACACTTAATAAAGAATATATATTTTTACCTAAGCAACACCTTTTTCTGCTTTTGCTAAAATCTTCCTTGGAGTAAGCTATTGAATAGGTGATGAGCCTATTTTCAGTCTTAATGGCTGAATTAATATTCTGATAAAATGCACCCATTGGATTTGTGTTGTCTAATTACTGTGTTTTGGAAGTCTCAGACACTCCCACTGCTGTGCTAGGTATGCTCCATATATGTGTAGGGGGAACATAGTAACATAGTAAGATAGTTATTTAGATTGTGAGCCCCATCGGGGACAGCGATGATAATGTGTGCAAACTGTAAAGCGCTGCGGAATATGTTAGTGCTATATAAAAATAAAGATTATTATTATTATTATTATTATTAAGGTTGAAGGAAGACTTTAAGTCCTTCTAGTTCAACCCATAGCCTAACCTAACATGCCCTAACATGTTGATCCAAAACCCATGTGGCAAAGGGTAAACTCCACACTGGGGAAAAAAAATTCCTTCTCGACTCCACATACGGCAATCAGACTAGTTCCCTGGATCAACGCCCTATCAAGGAATCTACTATATATTAGGCTACTTTCACACTAGCGTTTTTGGCTGCACGTCGCAATGCGTAGTTTAGGAGAAAAAACGCATCCTGCAAAGTTGTCTGCAGGATGCGTTTTTTCCCCATAGACTAACATTACCGACGCATTGCAACTAGTGTTGAGCATTCCGATATCGCAAGTATCGGGTATCGGCCGATACTTGCGGTATCGGAATTCCGATACCGAGTTCCGATATTTTTGTGGTTTCGGAAATTGGAATCGGAAGTTCCCAGTGTATGATTCCCAGGGTCTGAAGTAGAGGAAACTCTCCTTCAGGCCCTGGGATCCATATTCATGTAAAAAATAAAGAATTAAAATAAAAAATATGGATATACTCACCCGTCCGGCGGCCCCTGGACCTTACCGATTGTAACCGGCAGCCTCCGTTCCTAAGAATGAGGAGTTTAGGACCCTCGATGATGTCGCGGCTTGTGATTGGTCGCGTGCCGCTCATGTGACCGCTCACATGACCAATCACAAGCCGCGACATCATCGCAGGTCCTAAACTCCTCATTGAGGAGTTTAGGACCTGCGATGACGTCGCGGCTTGTGATAGGTCGCATGAGCGGTCACATGAGCGGCACGCGACCAATCACAAGCCTGCGTCGTCATCGAGGGTCCTTAACTCCTCATTCTTAGGAACGGAGGCTGCCGGTTACCATCGGTAAGGTCCAGGGGCCGCCGGAGGGGTGAGTATATCCATATTTTTTATTTTAATTCTTTATTTTTTACATGAATATGAATCCCATGGCCTGAAGGAGAGTTTCCTCTCCTTCAGACCCTGGGAACCATCCAGGATAGCTTCCAATACTTGTGTCCCATTGACTTGTATTGGTATCGGGTATCGGTATCGGCGATATCCGATATTTTTCGGGTATCGGCCGATAGTATCCGATACCGATACTTTCAAGTATCGGAAGGTATCGCTCAACACTAATTGCGACATATTGCCACACGTTGCAACCGTCGTGCGACGGTTGCATCGTGTTTTGGCGGACCGACACCACAAAAAAAGTTACATGTAACGTTTTTTTGTGCGTCGAGTCCGCTATTTTCGACCGCGCATGCATGGCCGAAACTCCACCCCCCTCCTCCCCGGACCTTGCAATGGGGCAGCGGAAGCGTCGTAAGACTGCTTCCGCTGCCCACGTCGGGCATTTTTTTCACAGTATGCATCGGTACGTCGGGCCGACGCAGCGCGACGGCCCCGTACCGACACTAGTGTGAAAGCAGCCTAACCTGTAACATTATACTTTTCAAGAAAGGCATCCAGTCCCCTCTTAAATTTAAGTAATGAATCACTCATTACAACATCATACGGCTGAGCGTTCCATAGTCTCACTGCTCTTACAGTAAAGAACCCGTGTCTGTTATTATGCTTAAACCTTCTTTCCTCCAGACGTAGAGGGTGCCCCCTTGTCCCTGTCTCAGGTCTATGATTAAAAAGATCATCAGAAAGGTCTTTGTACTGTCTCCTCATATTTATACATTAAAATAAGATCACCCCTTAGCCTTCGTTTTTCCAAACTAAATAGCCCCAAGTGTAATAACCTATCTTGGTATTGCAGACCCCCCAATCCTCTAATAACCTTGGTTGCTCTTCTCTGCACCCACCCTAGTTCAGCTATGTCTTTCTTATACACCGGAGACCAGAACTGTACACAGTATTCTAAGTGTGGTCGCACTAGTGACTTTTATAGAGGTACAATTATGTTCTCCTCATGAGCATCTATGCTTCTTTTAATTGCCTTTGTAGCAGCTGCCTGACACTGGCCACTAAATGTGAGTTTGTCATCCACCCATACACCCAGGTCTTTTTCATTGATGGTTTGCCCAGTCTTAGAATTAAGCACATAGTTATACATCTTATTTCTTCTACCCAAGTGCATGACCTTACATTTATCCCCATTAAAGCTTGTTTGCCATATATCAACCCAAGCTTCTAGTTTACATAAATCATCCTGTAATATAAAATTGTCCTCCTCTGTATTGATTACCCTGCAGAGTTTTAGTGTCATCTGCAAATATTGAAATTCTGCTCTGTATGCCCCCTACAAGGTCATTAATAAATATGTTAAAAAGAAGAGGGCCCAATACTGACCCTTGTGGTACCCAATGTGCACCATGACCGCTGGGTCCTCACCAGCCCCTCCCAGTAATCTGTCAACCCGATCAGCGATGTGTCGGACTCGAGCACCTGGTAGGCAGCACACCGTTCGACGATTCCTGTCTTTGTGACAGATTGCCCTATCTGTTCCCCTAATAATTGAATCCTCCACTACCAGCACTTGTCTGTCCTATTTCCCTCCTTACTGTAGCAGTCACTCCTCCGGCTTTCAGAGGACATGCCTGGCTGCAGCAGTGCTACCCCTGTACTGGCATCCCCCTCATCTGCCAACTTAGCAAACTTCTTGGGGTGTGCTACATCAGGACTAGCCTCCCTGGCACTCTTCCCTCTACCGGCCTTCTAACTGTCACCCAGCTTTCTGCTCCACTATCCTGCAGCTCCATCCTACCATCCCCCCTCATCTATCCCATTGAGCATCTGCTCAGTGAGCTGAAGAGTCCTTTCCATATTGTCAATGGATCTCAGTGTTGCCAGCTGCACATTTAGATCCAGAATCTAGACTTACAAATGCACAACGTGCTCACATCTCGCACAGCAGTATGCACCCTCGACTGGCTGATCAAGGATTGCATTCATGTGGCAAGATGTACACTGGATGGCATTAACAATAGTGCAGCACATTTCCCAATGGGGATTGCACCAGACAGATAAGTTAAATAAAAAAATGCAAATTATTAATAAAATCCAGACAGCAATTCAGTAATTCCTCCCTTGGAAACTCCCTGAATCCAAAGTCACTGAATAACAAGTGACACTTACCGCCGTTCACACTCGCTAAAGGTACATTGAACAACTTAACAACGATAACGATAGTGATCCGTGATGTTGCAGCGTCCTGGATAGCGATATCGTTGTGTTTGACACGCAGCAGCGATCAGGATTCTGCTGTGATATCGTTGGTCGGAGCTAGAAGGCCAGCACCTTATTTCGTCGCTGGATCACCCGCTGACATTCGCTGAGTTGGCGTGTGTGATGCTGATTCAGCGATGTCTTCACTGATAACCAGGGTAAACATCGGGTACTAAGCGCAGGGCCGCGCTTAGTAACCCGATATTTACCCTGGTTACCATTGTAAATGTAAAAAAACCCAAACACTACATACTCACATTCCGGTGTCTGTCGCGTCCCCCGGCGTCCGCTTCCCTGCACTGTGTCAGCCGGGGACTTCGGCATCGTTGGTCGCTGGAGAGCTGTCTGTGTGACAGCTCTCCAGCGACCACACAACGACGAAACAGCGACGCTGCAGCGATCGGCATCGTTGTCTATATCGCTGCAGCGTTGCTTAATGTGATGGTACCTTAAGCTGAAGATTTAAAGAGATTTTTTTTCCTTTTTCCCCTCGGCAATCCACCGAGGTTCAATGCACTTCCAAAAGTACTTGAGCCCCAACCAGCTGCCCCTTATAAACCCTTAATTATGAGCCTCCACCCTAAATTAACCCCTTGTGAATATAGCTATTCCCAATTCAGAAACTCACACCAATTCACACAGGTATTTGTTAAAGGTTTTCCAAATACCTCTTCACTGAATCACAAGTCACACACCGCCGTTTGCACCTTTGCTCAGATCACACTCGCTAAGCTGAAGATTTAGAGTTTTTTTCTTTTTCCCCTCAGCAGCTATTGACCGTGCTGTTCAATGCACTTCCAAAAGGACTGGAGCCCCAACCAGCTGCCCCTTATAAACCCTCAATTATGAGCCTCCACCCTATATTAACCCCGTGTGAATATAGCTATTTCCAGTTCAGCAACTCACACTAATTCACACAGGTATTTGTTAAAGGTTTTCCAAATACCTCTTCACTGAATCACAAGTCACACTTACCGACGTTCGCACTCAGGTCACACTCAGCTCGTTCACACTCGCTAAGCTGAAGATTTATAGAGATTTTTTTTTTCCCCTCAGCAGCTATCCACCTTGCTGTTCAATGCACTTCCAAAAACATCTCCAACTACTAAAGAGTGTTGTGCATAGGCTAGCCTCAGACACACTCCTCTGCTGTTTAGTAGACTGAGCATACCCCTTAAGGAACCGGAACAACTTCAACAGGGAGGAGAATTACAGGTCATAAACATATCGGATAGAGACATTTCCCCCGTAGAGATGTCGGTACTTAGCAAGGGTCTGCTATTTATACCAATGACAGACTTTGCTATGTTTGACATGATAAAGGATGTCAATCTGTTAGGAAGCTGAGGTGGCACAAGTTTTTTAAAAATAAGGACAGAAGGACTTGTGCCAATCTTGATATTCCTTCGGATATGTTGCAGGATATACAATTACTAGCATGCTTTGGGGAGACCCCGAGAAACAAGTGTGGGATGTGGCCCTTTTACTACACTAAAAAACACAAGCACAAAGATGCCACCAACAGAGGGAGATGTATCGGCCATAGATGTATTTTTAAATGTGGTAACAGAGTATATAAAACAATGTACACAGGAATGACATGGACACAATCTCACCAGGGAACAGATGGTGGCCCTATGCAACCTTAGAAAAGGATACCTCTGTAGTTTTGAAACCCTCTGATAAAGGGGGAAACATAGTGATGATGAGTAATGAACAATACGCAGGATGTGTCTCTCCCTATTGAATGATAAGAACACATATAGGAAGGTTGCACACAACCCTACAGCGGAGTGTATAAAGGGACTACAGAGGAAATTGGAAAAGGCAAAGATGGATCATCTGATCAGTGAAGATGAATACCTGTTCCTTCTCCCTCAATACCCAGTAACGGCCACTTTTCATGCACTTCCTAAAGTGCACAAGGGCCTGGACTCTCTTAAAAGGGAGGCCCATCGTGTCCGGGATTGGAAGTGTAGGCCAAAATGTGGGTATTTACATAGATAAGATCCTGAGGCCATTCGTTATGTCTCTTTCATCATACATAAGGGACACGATGGACCTCCTGAGAAGGTTAGAGGGGATCTCTATTGAACCAGGGGTTCTCCTAGCAAGCATCGATGTAGAGGCACTTTATTCATCCATTCTGTACCAGTTTGGAAGACAGGGGGTGGAACATTTTCTTGCAACAAGAGGCTGACAATTTATACCCCATAATGAGTTGGTGGTAACCCTCCTTGACTTTGTACTCAGGAATAATTACTTTACATTTGATGGCCAGAACTTCCACCTGTGCACCTAGCTACGCAAACCTGTTCCTGAGCTGGTGGAAGGATACCATCGTCTTTCGGAGGACCACCTTGAATATACATCAAAGACACTGCAAACTCATAAAATTAATTGGGGATCGAACAAACTGCATCTGAAAAAAATTAAATAAAAAGCAGGGCAACAGGTATTACAACTATCCATTATACTTTTCTTGTGAAAATTGCTTTTGTGAGTTGGAGGGTTTCTTTATCTGTTTGTGAGTCCCTTTTTAAATATTCAGTCTTATCTATAAATCCTGCTGTTTTGCATCCATGGGTCTTGTTCAGATATTTGTTTCCCCATGATAAATTGCTATAAGTAACACAGGACTGCAGAATCTGACTAAACACAGACTTTATTTGTAGTCTGTTCTAAAGATGTGCACAGGTCTGCCTAGAAGCTGTATACAATTAATGTTACACTTTCATTAGTCAAAGGAGTCTGGGTGCTTTGAGTTTTTTCTAGAGATAAAGAAAATGAATTTGCTGGAAATTGAATTTGAGTAAAATTTTATACAATTCACAGGTCATGGCAAATTTTAACAATTTGTGATTTGCGCAAATAAGAAAAAAAAGTCCACTGCCTACTTGCTTAGTGCAGAAGATTGCATCAGCCACAGAAGACTGACATGACCTTGGGCGCAAACACATAGATATCAAATCACATGATATAGCACAGACTATCAAGAGGAAAAAGCCTGTATAAAATTCTAGGCAGGGAATCTAGCAGTCATTTAGGATGATTTAGGATAGTGAGAAAATATCTAGCTCAAAGCTAAGTAATTAAAATAAGAATTAGGCTATGTGCACACGTTGCGGATTAGGCTTAGGAATCTCTGGTGCGGATTCTGCATCTCTTGGCAGAAAACGCAGGTGCGGATTTGTTGCGTTTTTTGTGCGGATTTGCTGTGGATTTTTTGCGGATTTACTGCTTTTTTTTTTATCCCTGTGGATTTCTATAATGGAATGGGTACAAAAACGCTGCAGATCCGCAAAAAAGAAGTGACATGCTACTTCTTTTAATCCGCAGCGTTTACGCACGGAATTTTCCGCACCATCAGCACAGCGTTTTTTTTTTCGCATTGATTTACATTGTACTGTAAATCACTTGCGGATCTGCAGCATTTCTGCACCACAAAAAATGCTGCGGATCCGCAGGAAATCTGCAACGTGTGCACGTACCCTTAAACTGCCTAAAACATTGGCAGAGTACTTCAGGCAGTAATTTGTTGTATAACTGTGAAGAAGACGAAAGCTTGCAACCCATGTCAAGGGTCCCCACACTTGCGAGTCCTATTACTAAACTAAAAGCAAAGAAAAAAGATAGCACCGCTTACCTGCCCAGGGCTTTGAACAAATGCACTACAGGATGCAGCCAGCCCATATAACAAGATGTTGGCAACACAGGTGCAAAATACTAAATCGACAGCCACTCACCACATGGGTATTCATGGAGGAGGTGACTGCTTAGTATACATTTGCACAAGAAAGGCCTGTATAGGACGCTGTTCACATAAAGGAAATGCATAGTGTCTGGTTCTCAGCCTGTTGGCTGCATCCTGTAGTGTATTTGTTCAAAGACCTGGGCAGGTAAGCAGTGCTGTCTTTTTTCTGCTGTTTTTTTTTTATTTTTGGAGGATTTTAGTCCTCTTTTGTGGCTTTGCTATTAGTTTTTTTTATTATGTATGCCACTGAGGCACCCCAGGAGTTCGGGTACCACAGTGATACTGCCTTCTTGTCAGTGAGGGTGATGCCATGCCTGGAAACGAGGAGGATCCCTTTGACAGGTAACCTGTACATGCAACATGTTCTGACTCCAGGCCAGAAGGGGGAGCTCTAGACCCGGTTTCAGGGGAGCTCCCCTAGATATATAGATTCTGGCTTGGAGGAGGCATTAGTCAGTTCAGTATGGAGATTGTGAGAGACAGTAAAGGAGGAAGGAGCACAGGAGAAATAAGGAGCTGGAGGGGAGCTGCGACTGGGCTCACTCCACACTGAAGCACAGGGACCGGACACCGGGAGTCCGAGGCTGTGTGGGACTGTATGCCCCACAGCAGGAACCGGAGGGCAGGAGATTGAAAGTAACTTGCCCACACCTACACCCTGAGGTACAGCAACATACAGAGCCTTGAGTCCCCGTGAATAGAGACCACTATAAAACGTCTCACATTGCCTATCATGCAGGTACTGTCTCAGGACAGAGAGTGAGAGAGGACCTTGAAAGAAGCCATAGGCAGCAAGGGACTATTATTGTTATGAACTGGTGGTTTAGGAGCAACATGGGACGTGCTCTGGAGGAGGTGGTACCTTTAGTGACCGCAGACCCTGAACTTAACACAACCCTAGAAGTAGCCGTGGGATGTTCCTGTCACTCCCTAGACACCTCGTCACAGCCGGAGGACTAAATACCCCTAAAGATAGAATCAGGAAAGCTATCTTGCCTCAGAGAAAATCCCCAAAGGATAGACAGCCCCCCACAAATATTGACTGTGAGTGGAGAGGGAAATGACATACACAGAATGAAACCAGGATATAGCAAAGGAGGCCAATCTAACTAGATAGATAGGACAGAATACTGTGCTGTCAGTATTAAAATACTAGAAAAATCCACCACAGAGTTTACAAAAATCTCCACCACCCGACTAAAGGTGTGGAGGATAAATCTGCTTCTCCAGAGCTTCCAGCTTAACTGAATAAATCCATACTGACAAGCTGGACTAGAAAAAACATAGAATGTACTGAACTATTAAGTCCACAACATATGGACTGCAAAGAACCAAGCCAGGACTTATCTTTGATGATCTGGTCAGAATAGCAGAGAAATCCAAGCAGAGATGTGAATCCAACCAGGAACATTGACAACTGGCACTAACTGAAGAATAGAGCCAGGCTAAATAGCCAAGCCCGAATAGACAATCAGTGGAAGCAGCTGCTGACTGCTAAATCCAAGGAGCAGCCGTACCACTTATAACCACCGGAGGGAGCCCAAGAACAGAACTCATAATAGTGCCACTTACAGCCACTGGAGGGAGCCCAAGAGCAGAATTCACAACAGTACCCCCCCTGAGGAGGGGTCACCGAACCCACACCAGAACCCCCAGGCCGATCAGGACGAGCCAAATGAAAGGCACGAACCAAATCGGCAGCATGAACATCGGAGGCAACAACCCAAGAATTATCCTCCTGGCCATAACCCTTCCACTTGACAAGATACTGAAGCCTCCGCCTTGAAAAACGAGAATCCAAAATTTTCTCAACCACATATTCCAACTCCCCCTCAATCAACACCGGGGCAGGAGGATCAACAGAGGGAACAACGGGCACCACATATCTCCGCAACAAAGATCTATGGAAAACATTATGGATGGCAAAAGAGGCTGGAAGGGCCAAACGAAAAGACACCGGATTGATAATCTCAGAAATCTTATAAGGACCAATAAATCGAGGCTTAAACTTAGGGGAAGAAACCTTCATAGGAACATGACGAGAAGATAACCAGACTAAATCCCCAACCCGAAGCTGGGGACCAACACACCGACGGCGGTTAGCAAAACGTTGAGCCTTTTCCTGAGACAACGTCAAATTGTCCACTACATGAGTCCAAATCTGCTGTAACCTGTCCACCACAGAATCCACACCAGGACAATCAGAAGGCTCAACCTGCCCTGAAGAAAAATGAGGATGAAAACCAAAATTACAAAAAAAGGCGAAACCAAAGTAGCCGAACTAACCCAATTATTAAGGGCAAACTCGGCCAAAGGCAAGAAAGCAACCCAATCATCCTGATCAGCAGACACAAAGCATCTCAAATAGGTTTCCAAGGTCTGATTAGTTCGCTCAGTTTGGCCATTTGTCTGAGGATGAAACGCCGAAGAAAAAGACAAATCAATGCCCATCCTAGCACAAAAGGACCGCCAAAACCTAGAAACAAACTGGGAACCTCTGTCAGACACAATATTCTCCGGAATGCCATGCAAACGAACCACATGCTGAAAAAACAACGGAACCAAATCAGAGGAAGAAGGCAATTTAGGCAAAGGTACCAAATGGACCATCTTAGAAAACCGATCACAAACCACCCAGATAACAGACATCTTCTGGGAAACAGGAAGATCCGAAATAAAATCCATGGAAATATGCGTCCAAGGCCACTCAGGGACCGGCAAAGGCAAAAGCAACCCACTGGCGTGGGAACAGCAAGGCTTGGCCCACGCACAAGTCCCACAGGACTGCACAAAAGAACGCACATCCCGCGACAGGGAAGGCCACCAAAAGGACCTAGCAACCAAATCTCTGGTACCAAAAATCCCAGGATGACCAGCCAACACCGAACAATGAACCTCAGAAATTACCTTACTAGTCCATCTATCAGGAACAAACAGTTTCCCCACTGGACAGCGGTCAGGTTTATCAGCCTGAAATTCCTGAAGCACCCGCCGTAAATCAGGGGAGATGGCAGAAAGAATCACCCCCTCCTTGAGAATGCCAACCGGCTCAAGGACTCCCGTAGAATCAGGCAAAAAACTCCTAGAGAGGGCATCAGCCTTAACATTCTTAGATCCCGGAAGATACGAGACCACAAAATCAAAACGGGAGAAAAACAGGGACCATCGAGCCTGTCTAGGATTCAACCGCTTGGCAGACTCGAGGTAAATCAGATTCTTATGATCGGTCAAGACCACAACGCGGTGCTTGGCTCCCTCAAGCCAATGTCGCCACTCCTCAAATGCCCACTCCATAGCCAACAACTCCCGATTGCCGACATCATAATTGCGCTCCGCAGGCGAAAACTTTCTGGAAAGGAAGGCACACGGTTTCATCAAAGGACCATCAGAATTCCTCTGAGACAAAACGGCCCCTGCCCCAATCTCAGAAATGTCAACCTCAACCTGAAAAGGAAGAGAAACATCTGGCTGACGCAACACAGGGGCAGAAGTAAATCGGCGTTTAAGCTCCTGAAAGGCGTCAACCGCCGCAGAGGACCAATTCGTCACATCAGCGCCTTTCTTCGTCAAATCGGTCAGGGGCTTAACCACACTAGAAAAGTTGGCAATGAAACGGCGATAAAAATTAGCAAAGCCCAAAAATTTCTGAAGGCTCTTCACAGATGTGGGTTGAATCCAATCATGAATGGCTTGGACCTTAACAGGATCCATTTCTATAGACGAGGGAGAAAAAATGAAACCCAAAAAAGAAACCTTCTGCACTCCAAATAGGCATTTAGACCCCTTCACAAATAAAGCATTATCACGAAGGATCTGAAATACCATCCTGACCTGCATCACATGAGACTCCCAATCATCGGAACAAATCAAAATATCATCCAAATATACAATCATGAATTTATCAAGATAATTGCGAAAAATATCATGCATGAAGGACTGAAATACAGATGGAGCATTAGAAAGCCCAAAAGGCATCACAAGGTATTCAAAATGGCCTTCGGGCGTATTAAATGCAGTTTTCCATTCGTCACCCTGTTTAATAAGAACAAGATTATACGCCCCTCGAAGGTCAATCTTAGTAAACCAACTAGCCCCCTTAATCCTAGCAAATAAATCAGAAAGCAAAGGTAAAGGGTATTGAAATTTGACCGTGATCTTATTAAGAAGGCGATAATCAATACAGGGTCTCAAGGAGCCATCCTTCTTGGCAACAAAAAAGAATCCCGCTCCCAATGGTGATGAAGATGGACGAATATGCCCTTTCTCCAAAGACTCCTTAACATAACTCCGCATGGGGGCATGTTCTGGCACAGACAGATTGAAAAGTCGGCCCTTAGGGAACTTACAGCCGGGAATCAAGTTAATAGCACAATCACAGTCCCTATGTGGAGGAAGGGAACTGGACTTGGGCTCATCAAATACATCCTGGAAATCCGACAAAAACTCAGGAACTTCTGAAGAGGGGGAAGAGGAAATAGACATCAAAGGAACGTCACTATGAACCCCTTGACAACCCCAACTAGTCACAGACATAGATTTCCAATCGAGCACAGGATTATGTACCTGTAACCATGGAAAACCCAGTACAACAACATCATGCAAATTATGCAACACCAGAAAACGGCAATCTTCTTGATGTGCTGGAGCCATGCACATGGTCAGCTGTGTCCAATACTGAGGTTTATCCTTGGTGTAGCATCAATGCCCCTCAAAGGAATAGGGCTCTGCAAAGGCTGCAAGGAGAAACCACAACGCTTGGCGAATTCTAAGTCCATTAAGTTCAGGGCAGCGCCTGAATCCACAAATGCCATGACAGAAAATGACGATAATGAGCAAATCAAGGTCACAGATAAGAGAAATTTAGGCTGTACAGTACTGATGGTAACAGACCTAGCGACCCTCTTAGTACGCTTAGGGCAATCAGAAATAACATGAGCAGAATCACCACAGTAAAAACACAGCCCATTCTGACGTCTGAATCCCTGCCGTTCTGCTCTGGTCAAAATCCTATCACATTGCATAGGCTCAGGACTCTGCTCAGAGGACAATGCCATTTTGTGCACAACTCTGCGCTCGCGCAGGTGCCGATCAATCTGAATGGCCAGAGACATAGAATCATTCAGACCAGCAGGCGTGGGGAACCCCAACATAACATCTTTAACGGCTTCAGAAAGACCCTTTCTGAAAATTGCTGCCAGAGCATCCTCATTCCATTTAGTGAGCACAGACCATTTTCTAAATTTCTGGCAGTATAATTCTGCCGCTTCCAGACCCTGACACAGGGTTAAGAAAGTGTTTTCTGCATGATCCACTGAATTAGGTTCGTCATACAATAATCCTAGCGCTAGAAAAAATGCGTCTACATTAAACAATGCCTGATTCCCTGATTCAAGGGAGAATGCCCAGTCCTGAGGATCGCCACGCAGCAGAGAGATGACAATTTTAACCTGCTGAATGGGATCACCAGAGGAACGGGGTTTCAAAGCAAAAAACAATTTGCAGTTATTTTTAAAGTTCAAAAACTTGGATCTGTCCCCAAAAAACAGGTCAGGAGTTGGAATTCTAGGCTCTAAAGCCGGAGTCTGGACGACATAATCTTGAATACTCTGTACTCTTGCAGCAAGTTGATCCACATGAGAAAACAAACCCTGAACATCCATGCCAGCGCCAAAATCCTGAACCACCCAGAGATCAAAAGGAAAAAAAGACACAACAAACTGCAGAAAAAAAAATGGCTCAGAACTTTTTTTCCTTCTTTGGAGATGCATTTAACTCATTGTAGGCCAGTTGTACTGTTATGAACTGGTGGTTTAGGAGCAACATGGGACGTGCTCTGGAGGAGGTGGTACCTTTACTGACCGCAGACCCTGAACTTAACACAACCCTAGAAGTAGCCGTGGGATGTTCCTGTCACTCCCTAGACACCTCGTCACAGCCGGAGGACTAAATACCCCTAAAGATAGAATCAGGAAAGCTATCTTGCCTCAGAGAAAATCCCCAAAGGATAGACAGCCCCCCACAAATATTGACTGTGAGTGGAGAGGGAAATGACATACACAGAATGAAACCAGGATATAGCAAAGGAGGCCAATCTAACTAGATAGATAGGACAGGACAGAATACTGTGCTGTCAGTATTAAAATACTAGAAAAATCCACCACAGAGTTTACAAAAATCTCCACCACCCGACTAAAGGTGTGGAGGATAAATCTGCTTCTCCAGAGCTTCCAGCTTAACTGAATAAATCCATACTGACAAGCTGGACTAGAAAAAACATAGAATGTACTGAACTATTAAGTCCACAACATATGGACTGCAATGAACCAAGCCAGGACTTATCTTTGATGATCTGGTCAGAATAGCAGAGAAATCCAAGCAGAGATGTGAATCCAACCAGGAACATTGACAAATGGCACTAACTGAAGAATAGAGCCAGGCTAAATAGCCGAGCCCGAATAGACAATCAGTGGAAGCAGCTGCTGACTGCTAAATCCAAGGAGCAGCCGTACCACTTATAACCACCGGAGGGAGCCCAAGAACAGAACTCATAATAGTGCTACTTACACCCACCGGAGGGAGCCCAAGAGCGGAATTCACAACATATTATACAGTGTGTAGTGGAAGGCTCCCAATCTGACCTGGCAAAGAGAGTTCAACTCGTTTACAGGCTGCCTGGACTCCATCGTCACCTGTTGCTGGTACCCTGGACTGTGGCAGTAAACCACCAGTAAAACAGGTAAAGAGACTACAACCTTGTGTCCTCTGATTATTTCTGGCACCACACTATCATTGCCAAATACACCGGGAGCCCTGGGGACCCAGCTTCACCTGTGGGAAGCCATACCATCCTTGCTGCAGTGCCATCACTCCCCAGAGGACCCCTTTAAGCAGCATCACCCCTGACCGAATACTAGAGGTGGCATCACGAACATTCTTATTGCCAATAAACCCTTTAAAGACCGGGTTGCTGCCACCATGACCACCCCTTTAATGATGACTGGACCCGATATTGAGTACCCCTAGGCCCTGGCGGGCACTCCATTACCATCACTTATTACATAGTGCCCTCTCTTGTTATGTACAGCACTTTCCCAAAAATATCGGACTCTTGTTATTTTTGTTATTTATAGTGCTTTCTCTCTCTTAGATATAAAATGAAATTACTGCTGCTAGAACATGGTAAAGCATTTTTTGTAATGTTGGAGGCTGATGGACTGGTATTCTGGTCAGATGACACTCCATCAGCAGTCATTTTATTTTATATATTACAAGAAAGGACTACGTAATAAAAAAGGACGCTGTGATTAACAATAACGAGAATACGTTGGCATGGCTGTGACTGGTCTGTGTACCACGTGACGTGGTCTGTTTAAAAACCGGATCACGTGTTGTGCCGCCATTCTTACTTAAGAGCCTGGTGCCCGAACAGCCTGGTGGAGTGCCCGAACAGCCTGGTGCACACTGCTCATACAGCCTGGTGCACACTGCATGTACAGCCTAGTGCACACTGCCAGTACAGAGCAGTGCACACTGTCTGTACAGCCTGGTGCAGAAAAAAAGATATATTCAGCTCACCCTTTAGATGAATTTACTTATGAGTCCAGGAAATCTTGAGCATGGATTCACATCTCTGCCAGACGCCTAGAGATGCACATGTAGATAAAAGGGAATCCAGCTCCAAGTGATAATATCACTTATCTTTAATGGTATTCATTTAAAATAGAAATAGGCTATAAGTAGTGTTGAGCATTCCGATACTGCAAGTATCGGGTATCGGCCGATATTTGCTGTATCGGAATTTCCGATACCGAGATCCGATACTTTTGTGGTATCGGGTATCGGGTATCGCAACAACATTAATGTAATAATGTGTAAAAGAGAGAATTAAAATAAAAAATATTGCTATACTCATCTCTCCGACGCAGCCTGGACCTCAGCGAGGGAACCGGCAGCGTTGTTTGTTTAAATTTCGCGCTTTTACTTGGTTACGTGAAGTCCCGGCTTGTGATTGGTCAGGGCGGCCATGTTGCCGGGACGCGGACCAATCACAGCAAGCCGTGACGAAATTACGTCATGGCTTGCTGTGATTGGTCCGCGTCCCGGCAACATGGCCGCCATTAACCAATCACAAGCCGTGACGTCACGGGAGGCTGGACATGCGCGTATTTTAAAAAGCGCGCGTGTCCAGCCTCCAGTGACGTCCCGGCTTATGATTGGTCACGGCGCCATGTTGCCGGGACGCGGACCAATCACAGCAAGCCGTGACGAAATTACGTCACGGCTTGCTGTGATTGGTCCGCGTCCCGGCAACATGGCCGCCATTAACCAATCACAAGCCGTGACGTCACGGGAGGCTGGACATGCGCGTATTTTAAAAAGCGCGTGTGTCCAGCCTCCAGTGACGTCCCGGCTTATGATTGGTCACGGCGCCATGTTGCCGGGACGCGGACCAATCACAGCAAGCCGTGACGAAATTACGTCACGGCTTGCTGTGATTGGTCCGCGTCCCGGCAACATGGCCGCCATTAACCAATCACAAGCCGTGACGTCACGGGAGGCTGGACATGCGCGTATTTTAAAAAGCGCGCGTGTCCAGCCTCCCGTGACGTCACGGCTTGTGATTGGTTAATGGCGGCCATGTTGCCGGGACGCGGACCAATCACAGCAAGCCGTGACGTAATTTCGTCACGGCTTGCTGTGATTGGTCCGCGTCCCGGCAACATGGCCGCCCTGACCAATCACAAGCCGGGACTTCACGTAACCAAGTAAAAGCGCGAATTTTAAACAAACAACGCTGCCGGTTCCCTCGCTGAGGTCCAGGCTGCGTCGGAGAGGTGAGTATAGCAATATTTTTTATTTTAATTCTTTATTTTACACATTTATATGGATCCCAGGGTCTGAAGGAGAGTTTCCTCTCCTTCAGACCCTGGGAACCATCAGGAATACCGTCCGATACTTGAGTCCCATTGACTTGTATTGGTATCGGGTATCGGTATCGGATTGGATCCGATACTTTGCCGGTATCGGCCGATACTTTCCGATACCGATACTTTCAAGTATCGGACGGTATCGCTCAACACTAGCTATAAGACATACAAAAACCGGGTATACCGGAAGGAGAGTGCCTGTCTAAACTGTACGCGTTTCGAACACACAAGTGTTCTTAGTCTCAGAGACTAGGAACACTTGTGTGTTCGAAACTTTCACAGTTTAGACAGGCACTCTCCTTCTGGGATAACCTGTACAGCCTGGTGCAGACTGCCCGCACAGCCGGGTGCATACTGTCTGTACAGCCTGGTGCACTCCATCCACCTAGTGTACACTGCCCTTACAGTCTGATGCATAGGGCCCTGAAATCCTGGTGCACAGTGCCCTAGCAGACTGGTGCACAGTGCCCAGCAGCCTGGTGTAGAGTTCCTTTACAACCTGGTGCAGAGTTCCTTACAACCTGGTTCAGAGTGCCCTTACAGCCTGATGCACAGGGCTCTTACAGCCTCATGCAGAGTGCCCATACAGTCTGGTGTGTAATGTCTATACAGCCTGGTGCAGACTACCCGCACAGCCTGGTGCATACTGTTTGTACAGCCTGCTGCACACTGGCTGTACAGTCTGAAGCATACTGCCCTAATAGCCTGGTGCACACTGCCCGTACACCCTAGTGCACACTGCCCTTACAATCTGATGTAGAGGGCCCTGAAAGCCTGGTGCACAGTACCTTAGCAGCCTGGTGCAGAGTTCCTTTACAGACTGGTGCACAGTGCCCTTAGAGCCTCGTGCAGAGTGACCATACAGTCTGGTGCGTAATATCTATACAGCCTGGTGCACACTGCCCATACAAAATGATGCATACTGCCTGTACAGCCTGCTGCAGAGTGCCCTAAACCAGTCTTTATTCTACTGGGAATGTTTTTAGGGGAAAAAACAAGAGAAGAGCATCAATTTGGGGACGTGGATGTGGTCGTGGTGCTTCTGGTGGTGAAGGTGTAGCTGCTGCAGGGAGAGGACATAGTGCCTGTTACATGCCAAAGTGAAACACCTTCCTCATGTAAACTCAGGCAACAGGTCATTCTATGTCAATTCGTAACATGAGTATTGCTGGCCAGATAGTGGGACCAGAACATGTTGAGGCGGTGTTAGATTGGATGGCTGAGAATGACTCCAGTTTCTTTGCATTATCTTCCACCTTGTCCCCTGCAGAAAGTGCAAAATTAGTACCTGAGGACCATGGGCATTTTTCTTCCACCTGACTCCCTTGCAACTCAGCCAAGTAGTCTGAGCCCCAAGTCATGCAGTAGTCTTTTCTGCTTTTTGATGACTCCGCTGGCTGGAGTTCCATGGCCTATCCACCTGACCCTGCCCTAGAAGTGAAAGAGACTGAGTGCACTGATGTCCAACCCCTCGTTATGTTGAAGGATGAGTACATGGGAGTGCTAGTGCACACAGTTAGTGGATCACCGCAGTACATCTCACAGGATGACGAAACACAGGTGCCAACTAGGGTTGAGCGACTTTCATTTTTTTAAGATCGAGTAGGGTTTTGGGAAACCCGATTTTGTCCAGAGTCGAGTCGAGTGCAGTCGGCCGATTATCGCTAAAAGTCGGGGATCGACCGAAACACGAAACCCAATGCAAGTCAATGGGGAAGCATAGTCGGCAGTGAGTGGAGGCCAGGAAAACACCTACAGTGCCCATTTTAATGCCAAAAACATCCATTCTTGTTTCTGAAGCTTGTCAATCTTAATTAACTTTATAATAATAGTTGGGCATAGGGAATTGGGGGTCATTTGGCAAAAGTTGTGGGGGGAGTAGGGCCGGCTCAAGTTTTTCGTGGGCCCAGGAAATGCGGACTACGTCACGGCGGTGTTGCAGGGAAAGGTAATTATTTAAAAGTTGCAAGTGCTGTGATCCTGAGCAAGCAGGGGGGGGGCCCACTCGTTCGCATTGCCACTGGCACAGGGCCCCTCAAAGTACGGCGGTGTGTTTGCATGGCGGGGGCGCCTCCCACCAGCAGCGACACTTTTGCGTACTCTGAGGGGCCCTGTGCCAGTGACGTCGCCAACGAGTATGCCCCCCCACCTGATGAAGGAACCTGCACTTTCATCTGCACCTTCCTCTTTGTCCCTGTGTAAGGTGGTATAACATGCGGGAAGGGGAACCTTACTTTCAGCAGGGACAGATTCTGGCTGTGTAGAGTACAAGGGGAATGTAGTGGTCTCGGTCAATGTACCAGCAGACTCATTTAGCAGTGGCTGGGCAATGGGCAGGATGAGGAGGAAACAGATATAGGGCCAAAGAATAAAGTAGGCTACATGCAGTTCAAAATTGGTAACAGGACTAAACAGGCGGCATTGCTTTGTTCAGTGGAGTAGCAAACCCAAGAGCAGCAGACACTGTTTCAAGGGCCTAACCACACTAGTAGGCCAAATGCAGTTTAATATCTGATAGTATAGGGCGAAAGCCAGAATGTGGAAGCTCAGCTTTGTTCAGTTGAGGACAACACCAGGGAGGGGCAGACACCTTTAGTAGGCCGGAAAAGCCTATTGCATTTTTTAAAATGGTAATTTGGAGCAGAAGGTTGAAGCTCAGCTTTATTTAGTTGAGGGCAACACCAGGGAGGGGCAGAAGCCGTTAGTAGGCCCTAACCACCATTTTTTTTTTAAAACCACTTAATGAGAGCCGGAAGGTTGAAGCTCAGCTTTATTTAGTTGAGGACAACACCAGGGAGGGGCAGAAGCCGTTAGTAGGCCCTAACCACCATTTTTTTTTTTTAAAACCACATAATGAGAGCCGGAAGGTTGAAGCTCAGCTTTATTTAGTTGAGGACAACACCAGGGAGGGGCAGAAGCCGTTAGTAGGCCCTAACCACCTTTTTTTTTTTAAAACCACATAATGAGAGCCGGAAGGTTGAAGCTCAGCTTTATTTAGTTGAGGACAACACCAGGGAGGGGCAGAAGCCGTTAGTAGGCCCTAACCACCTTTTTTTTTTTTAAAACCACATAATGAGAGCCGGAAGGTTGAAGCTCAGCTTTATTTAGTTGAGGACAACACCAGGGAGGGGCAGAAGCCGTTAGTAGGCCCTAACCACCATTTTTTTTTTTAAAACCACATAATGAGAGCCGGAAGGTTGAAGCTCAGCTTTATTTAGTTGAGGACAACACCAGGGAGGGGCAGAAGCCGTTAGTAGGCCCTAACCACCTTTTTTTTTTTTAAAACCACATAATGAGAGCCGGAAGGTTGAAGCTCAGCTTTATTTAGTTGAGGACAACACCAGGGAGGGGCAGAAGCCGTTAGTAGGCCCTAACCACCTTTTTTTTTTTTAAAACCACATAATGAGAGCCGGAAGGTTGAAGCTCAGCTTTATTTAGTTGAGGACAACACCAGGGAGGGGCAGAAGCCGTTAGTAGGCCCTAACCACCATTTTTTTTTTTAAAACCACATAATGAGAGCCGGAAGGTTGAAGCTCAGCTTTATTTAGTTGAGGACAACACCAGGGAGGGGCAGAAGCCGTTAGTAGGCCCTAACCACCATTTTTTTTTTTAAAACCACATAATGAGAGCCGGAAGGTTGAAGCTCAGCTTTATTTAGTTGAGGACAACACCAGGGAGGGGCAGAAGCCGTTAGTAGGCCCTAACCACCTTTTTTTTTTTTAAAACCACATAATGAGAGCCGGAAGGTTGAAGCTCAGCTTTATTTAGTTGAGGACAACACCAGGGAGGGGCAGAAGCCGTTAGTAGGCCCTAACCACCATTTTTTTTTTTAAAACCACATAATGAGAGCCGGAAGGTTGAAGCTCAGCTTTATTTAGTTGAGGACAACACCAGGGAGGGGCAGAAGCCGTTAGTAGGCCCTAACCACCTTTTTTTTTTTTAAAACCACATAATGAGAGCCGGAAGGTTGAAGCTCAGCTTTATTTAGTTGAGGACAACACCAGGGAGGGGCAGAAGCCGTTAGTAGGCCCTAACCACCTTTTTTTTTTTTAAAACCACATAATGAGAGCCGGAAGGTTGAAGCTCAGCTTTATTTAGTTGAGGACAACACCAGGGAGGGGCAGAAGCCGTTAGTAGGCCCTAACCACCTTTTTTTTTTTTAAAACCACATAATGAGAGCCGGAAGGTTGAAGCTCAGCTTTATTTAGTTGAGGACAACACCAGGGAGGGGCAGAAGCCGTTAGTAGGCCCTAACCACCTTTTTTTTTTTTAAAACCACATAATGAGAGCCGGAAGGTTGAAGCTCAGCTTTATTTAGTTGAGGACAACACCAGGGAGGGGCAGAAGCCGTTAGTAGGCCCTAACCACCTTTTTTTTTTTTAAAACCACATAATGAGAGCCGGAAGGTTGAAGCTCAGCTTTATTTAGTTGAGGACAACACCAGGGAGGGGCAGAAGCCGTTAGTAGGCCCTAACCACCTTTTTTTTTTTTAAAACCACATAATGAGAGCCGGAAGGTTGAAGCTCAGCTTTATTTAGTTGAGGACAACACCAGGGAGGGGCAGAAGCCGTTAGTAGGCCCTAACCACCTTTTTTTTTTTTAAAACCACATAATGAGAGCCGGAAGGTTGAAGCTCAGCTTTATTTAGTTGAGGACAACACCAGGGAGGGGCAGAAGCCGTTAGTAGGCCCTAACCACCTTTTTTTTTTTTAAAACCACATAATGAGAGCCGGAAGGTTGAAGCTCAGCTTTATTTAGTTGAGGACAACACCAGGGAGGGGCAGAAGCCGTTAGTAGGCCCTAACCACCATTTTTTTTTTTAAAACCACATAATGAGAGCCGGAAGGTTGAAGCTCAGCTTTATTTAGTTGAGGACAACACCAGGGAGGGGCAGAAGCCGTTAGTAGGCCCTAACCACCTTTTTTTTTTTTAAAACCACATAATGAGAGCCGGAAGGTTGAAGCTCAGCTTTATTTAGTTGAGGACAACACCAGGGAGGGGCACACAGACAGACTCCTTTAGTAGGCCTGAAAAGCCTATTGCATTTTTCAAAATGGTAATTTGGAGCAGAAGGTTGAAGCTCAGCTTTATTTAGTTGAGGGCAACACCAGGGAGGGGCAGAAGCCGTTAGTAGGCCCTAACCAAAGTTGAAGGCCAAATGCAGTTTAATTTCTGATACTATAGGCCGAAAGCCAGAAGGTGGAAGTTCCGATTTAGACAGTGGAGCACAATTTGAATTAGGGACTGCAGACAGACTTAGTAGGCTGTCCCCTGTGGACCATGCATCCACCACATTAACCCATTGCGCCGTAATGGACACGTAATCTTCCGTGGCCATGCCTACAGGTCCATGCGTCTGTTGTCAGGTGCACCTTTGTACTCACAGATTGCCAGAGTGCATGGACAATGCGGTCTTCTACATGCTGGTGGAGGGTTGGGATGGCTTTTCTCGCAAAAGAAGTGTCGACTGGTTAGCTTGTAGCGTGGTACAGCGTAGTCCATCATGGCCTTATTAATAGTAAATAAAATATATAACTAGGCTCTATGAACTTTTAAATAGGTTCCAGGGGTACACGGGCAGCATTGGTGTGGTCAGTGGAGGAGTATTGCAAGTAGGGGCTGCAGACAGGCTATCAAAGGCCTAAAATAACAAACAGTAGGCAGTCATGGCAGTTTTACATCGGTTACATGGATACACAGGCAGGCACTCCAGGCAGCATTGTGGTCAGTGGAGGAGTATTGCAAGTAGGGGCCGCAGACAGGCTATCAAAGGCCTAAAATAACAAACAATAGGCTCATTGCAGTTTTACAGCGGTTACATGGATAGACGGGCAGGCAGCTTGGTGGTGGTGAGTGGAGGAGTATTTAAAGTAGGGACCGCAGACAGGCTTCAAAGGCCTAACATAAGAAAATGGGCTGGCTGTAGGCACTTTATAATTGGTTCCAGGGGTACACGGGCAGCAGTGGTCTGGTCAGTGGAGGAGTATTTAAAGTAGGGACCGCAGACAGGCTTCAAAGGCCTAACATAAGAAAATGGGCTGGCTGTAGGCACTTTATAATTGGTTCCAGGGGTACACGGGCAGCAGTGGTCTGGTCAGTGGAGGAGTATTTAAAGTAGGGACCGCAGACAGGCTATCAAAGGCCTAACATAACAAACAATAGGCTCATGATGGCAGTTTCACAGCGGTTACATGGATACACGGGCAGGCAGCTTGGTGGTGAGTGGAGGAGTATTTAAAGTAGGGACCGCAGACAGGCTATCAAAGGCCTAAAATAACAAACAATAGGCTCATGGCAGTTTCACAGCGGTTACATGGATACACGGGCAGGCAGCTTGGTGGTGGTGAGTGGAGGAGTATTTAAAGTAGGGACCGCAGACAGGCTTCAAAGGCCTAACATAAGAAAATGGGCTGGCTGTAGGCACTTTATAATTGGTTCCAGGGGTACACGGGCAGCAGTGGTCTGGTCAGTGGAGGAGTATTTAAAGTAGGGACCGCAGACAGGCTATCAAAGGCCTAACATAACAAACAATAGGCTCATGATGGCAGTTTCACAGCGGTTACATGGATACACGGGCAGGCAGCTTGGTGGTGAGTGGAGGAGTATTTAAAGTAGGGACCGCAGACAGGCTATCAAAGGCCTAAAATAACAAACAATAGGCTCATGGCAGTTTCACAGCGGTTACATGGATACACGGGCAGGCAGCTTGGTGGTGGTGAGTGGAGGAGTATTTAAAGTAGGGACCGCAGACAGGCTTCAAAGGCCTAACATAAGAAAATGGGCTGGCTGTAGGCACTTTATAATTGGTTCCAGGGGTACACGGGCAGCAGTGGTCTGGTCAGTGGAGGAGTATTTAAAGTAGGGACCGCAGACAGGCTTCAAAGGCCTAACATAAGAAAATGGGCTGGCTGTAGGCACTTTATAATTGGTTCCAGGGGTACACGGGCAGCAGTGGTCTGGTCAGTGGAGGAGTATTTAAAGTAGGGACCGCAGACAGGCTATCAAAGGCCTAACATAACAAACAATAGGCTCATGGCAGTTTCACAGCGGTTACATGGATACACGGGCAGGCAGCTTGGTGGTGAGTGGAGGAGTATTTAAAGTAGGGACCGCACACAGGCTATCAAAGGCCTAAAATAACAAACAATAGGCTCATGGCAGTTTCACAGCGGTTACATGGATACACGGGCAGGCAGCTTGGTGGTGAGTGGAGGAGTATTTAAAGTAGGGACCGCACACAGGCTATCAAAGGCCTAAAATAACAAACAATAGGCTCATGGCAGTTTCACAGCGGTTACATGGATACACGGGCAGGCAGCTTGGTGGTGGTGAGTGGAGGAGTATTTAAAGTAGGGACCGCAGACAGGCTTCAAAGGCCTAACATAAGAAAATGGGCTGGCTGTAGGCACTTTATAATTGGTTCCAGGGGTACACGGGCAGCAGTGGTCTGGTCAGTGGAGGAGTATTTAAAGTAGGGACCGCAGACAGGCTATCAAAGGCCTAACATAACAAACAATAGGCTCATGGCAGTTTCACAGCGGTTACATGGATACACGGGCAGGCAGCTTGGTGGTCAGTGGAGGAGTATTTAAAGTAGGGACCGCAGACAGGCTATCAAAGGCCTAAAATAACAAACAATAGGCTCATGGCAGTTTTACAGCGGTTACATGGATACACAGGCAGCTTGGTGGTGAGTGGAGGAGTAGTGCAAGGAGTGTCTGTCCCAGTACTCCCAAAATATAAATAGATGTTAATGTCTCGCAAAACAACCAAAACAAAAAAAAAAGGTGGCATACTTAGGTACAGGGGTGGGCTCATCTACTGAGTTTCTGACATTGTAATTTGGCAGTAACTATTTAATGGTGCCAATATAGGACACAGACACAGACTACTTTAAGTTGCATCATAGATGTCTACAAATTTGTATTGTCAGTGCCAGACATTGAATGATGTCAGCGAATAGACTAAAGATTGGTGGAGCTGTGCGACATAATTTTGCACGTGGTAGAGCACATTTTGAGCTGGGGTAGGGGGGAACTCTCTTGAGGCCGGCGGGACCGCCCCAGGGCCCCTCATGTTACAACGGTGTGTCTGACGTTGGGTGCGCACCACCACCGCCAGAGACACTACATTGTACTATGAGGGACCCAGTAGCAATGCCGTCAACCAAAAGCGAGCACACCCACCTCTTCAGACAAACAGCAGTCTCACGGGTGCTTGCGCCAAGTCGCGATACCACGGCCCCGTGTGGGGAGTTTTGCCATTTAGGGAGGTGTAAACATGTCGTATGCTGTACAATCAGCTGCAGCAAATTAGACATTAGAAAAGTAATTCACAGGCAAGAGCTTTTCATAGGAAAGCTAGGTGTCGGCCGGGCAAGGTGGGGCAAAAGATTTCGAAATCCAGTTGTGGTTCATTTTAATGAATGTTAGATCGTCAACATTTTGGGTAGCCAGACGAGTCCTTTTTTCGGTTAATATTGAACCTGCAGCACTGAATACTCTTTCTGATAGGACACTTGCTGCCGGGCAAGCAAGCTCCTGCAATGCATATTCTGCCAATTCTGGCCAGGTGTCTAATTTGGAGGCCCAGTAATCAAATGGGAATGACGGTTGAGGGAGAACATCGATAAGGGATGAAAAATAGTTAGTAACCATACTGGACAAATGTTGTCTCCTGTCACTTTCAATTGATGCAGCAGTACCTGTCCTGTCTGCGGTCATAGCAAAATCACTCCACAACCTGGTCAGAAAACCCCTCTGTCCAACGCCACTTCTGATGTGTGCACCCCTAACACTCCTAGTCTGCTGCCCCCTGGAGCTTGTGTGAGAACGATCACGTGCGCTGTGTGCTGGGAATGCCTGAAGCAAACGGTCAACAAGAGTTGATTGTTTGGTTGCTAATATTAGTTCCAAGTTCTCATGTGGCATAATATTTTGCAATTTGCCTTTATAGCGTGGATCAAGGAGGCAGGCCAACCAGTAATCGTCATCGTTCATCATTTTCGTAATGCGTGTGTCCCTTTTTAGGATACGTAAGGCATAATCCGCCATGTGGGCCAAAGTTCCAGTTGTCAAATCTCCGGTTGTGATTGGTTGAGGGGCAGTTGCAGGCAAATCTACGTCACTTGTGTCCCTCAAAAAACCAGAACCCGGCCGTGACACGCAACCAATTTCCTGTGCCCCCGTGAAAGTTTCCGCATTAAAAATATACTCATCCCCATCATCCTCCTCGTCCTCCACCTCCTCTTCGCCCGCTACCTCGTCCTGTACACTGCCCTGACCAGACAATGGCTGACTGTCATCAAGGCTTCCCTCTTCCTCTGGTGCAGACGCCTGCTCCTTTATGTGCGTCAAACTTTGCATCAGCAGACGCATTAGGGGGATGCTCATGCTTATTACGGCGTTGTCTGCACTAACCAGCCGTGTGCATTCCTCAAAACACTGAAGGACTTGACACATGTCTTGTATCTTCGACCACTGCACACCTGACAACTCCATGTCTGCCATCCTACTGCCTGCCCGTGTATCCTCCCACAAATAAATAACAGCACGCCTCTGTTCGCACAGTCTCTGAAGCATGTGCAGTGTTGAGTTCCACCTTGTTGCAACGTCTATGATTAGGCGATGCTGGGGAAGGTTCAAAGACCGCTGATAGGTCTGCATACGGCTGGCGTGTACAGGCGAACGTCGGATATGTGAGCAAAGTGCACGCACTTTGAGGAGCAGGTCGGAGAACCCAGGATAAGTTTTCAATAAGCACTGCACCACCAGGTTTAAGGTGTGAGCCAGGCAAGGAATGTGTTTCAGTTGGGAAAGGGAGATGGCAGCCATGAAATTCCTTCCGTTATCACTCACTACCTTGCCTGCCTCAAGATCTACTGTGCCCAGCCACGACTGCGTTTCTTGTTGCAAGAACTCGGACAGAACTTCCGCGGTGTGTCTGTTGTCGCCCAAACACTTCATAGCCAATACAGCCTGCTGACGCTTGGCAGTAGCTGGCCCATAATGGGACAACTGGTGTGCAACAGTGTCATCTGCCGATGGAGTGGTTGGCCGACTGCGTTCTGTGGAAGAGCTGTAGCTTCTGCAGGAGGACGAGGAGGAGGAGGAGGGGGTGCGAACGCCTACAGCCAACTGTTTCCTAGACCGTGGGCTAGGCACAACTGTCCCTAAATTGATGTCGCCTGTGGACCCTGCATCCACCACATTCACCCAGTGTGCCGTGATGGACACATAACGTCCCTGGCCATGCCTACTGGTCCATGCATCTGTAGTCAGGTGCACCTTTGTACTCACAGATTGCCTAAGTGCATGGACGATGCGCTGTTTAACATGCTGGTGCAGGGCTGGGATGGCTTTTCTGGAAAAAAAGTGTCGACTAGGTAGCTCGTATCGTGGTTCAGCGTACTCCATCAGGGCTTTAAAAGCTTCGCTTTCAACTAAACGGTAGGGCATCATCTCTAACGAGATTAGTCTAGCTATGTGGGCGTTAAAACCCTGTGTACGCGGATGCGAGGATAAGTACTTCCTTTTTCTAACCAGAGTCTCATGTAGGGTGAGCTGGACTGGAGAGCAGGAGATCGTGGAACTTTCGGGTGTGCCGGTGTACATGGCAGACTGAGAGACGGTTGGAGACGGTATTGTTTCCGCCGGTGCCCTAGATGCAATATTTCCTCCTACTAAACTGGTGATTCCCTGACCCTGACTGCTTTTGGCTGGCAAAGAAACCTGCACAGATACTGCCGGTGGTGCGGAAAATGGTGGCCTTACAGTGACGGAAGGGATGTTGCGTTGCTGACTAGCTTCATTGGCCGAGGGTGCTACAACCTTAAGGGACGTTTGGTAGTTAGTCCAGGCTTGAAAATGCATGGTGGTTAAGTGTCTATGCATGCAACTAGTATTTAGACTTTTCAGATTCTGACCTCTGCTTAAGCTAGTTGAACATTTTTGACAGATGACTTTGCGCTGATCAGTTGGATGTTGTTTAAAAAAATGCCAGACTGCACTCTTCCTAGACTCGGATCCCTTTTCAGGGATTGCAGACTGAGCTTTAACCGGATGGCCACGCTGTCCTCCAACAGGTTTTGGCTTTGACACGCGTTTTGGGCCAGATACGGGCCCGGCAGATGGAACCTGTTGCGATGTTGATGCCTGCTGCGGCCCCTCCTCCACCTCCGCTTCTGAACTACTGCCGCCTGCACCCTGTTCCCCCAATGGCTGCCAATCGGGGTCAATAACTGGGTCATCTATTACCTCCTCTTCGAGCTCGTGTGCAACTTCGTCTGTGTCACTGTGTCGGTCGGTGGTATAGCGTTCGTGGCGGGGCAACATAGTCTCATCAGGGTCTGATTGTGGATCTGTACCCTGAGAGGGCAATGTGGTGGTCTGAGTCAAAGGAGCAGCATAGTACTCTGGCTGTGGCTGTGCATCAGTGCACTCCATGTCAGAATCTACTTGTAATGGGCATGGCCTGTTAAATGTTTCACTTTCTAAGCCAGGGACGGTATGTGTAAAGAGCTCCATGGAGTGACCCGTTGTGTCGCCTGCTGCATCCTTCTCTCTTGTTGTAGTTTTTGCTGAGGAGGACAAGGAAGCGACTTGTCCCTGACCGTGAACATCCACAAGCGACGCGCTGCTTTTACATTTACCAGTTTCGGAAGAGGAGGCAAAAGAGCTAGAGGCTGAGTCTGCAATGTAAGCCAAAACTTGCTGTTGCTGCTCAGCCTTTAAAAGCGGTTTTCCTACTCCCAGAAAAGAGAGCGTTCGAGGCCTTGTGTAGCCTGACGACGAAACTGGCTCCACAGCTCCAGACTTAGGTGGAATATTTTTATCCCCACGACCACCTGATGCTCCACTACCACTACCATCATTACCAGCTGACAATGAACGCCCACGACGACCTCTTGCACCAGACTTCCTCATTGTTTAAAAATCGTAACCAAACTAACTTTATTTGTTGCTGTCAAACAACTTACACGGTGAGCTATAACTTCAGTATGATTTCAATATCCCTTAACAGGTTGGTGAGACCACAAGGAAAATCAGGCACAATGTTACACACTCTGTTTTCTGTGACACCAAATCACAGAGATGACACACACGCAGGACTGTCACTCAAGCACTAATGTCAATATTAATCTCCCACCTAATTTATTTTTTTTTTTTTCTCTGTGAGACTTTAGAAACCAAATAATATTTAAAAAAAAAACAAAAAAACAAGGCTTTCTATGGCCCACTGAATGAGAGATGGCACGCACAGGAGTGGCACACAAGCCCTGACTGAGGCCAATATTTTTCTCCCACTGATTGATGTAGTGTTTTTGTGTTGAGGTTGATTTTAAAACACAAATGAAGGAAAAAAATAAAAAGGCTTTCTATGGCCCACAATTAGAGAGAGAGGTGGCACACCCAGGAGTCAAGACTGGCACACAAGCTGAAATGGCAATATTACTCTCCCACTGTTTTTTTATGTATTTTTTTTTTATTTTCAGGGAGACTTTAGAAACCAAATAATATTTAAAAAAAAAAAAAAAAACAAGGCTTTCTATGGCCCACTGAATGAGAGGGACAGAGGTGGCACACCCAGGAGTCAAGACTGGCACACAAGCTGAAATGGCAATATTACTCTCCCACTGTTTTTTTATGTTTTTTTTTTTTATTTTCAGGGAGACTTTAGAAACCAAATAATATTAAAAAAAAAACAAAAAAACAAGGCTTTCTATGGCCCACTGAATGAGAGGGAGAGAGGTGGCACACCCAGGAGTCAAGACTGGCACACAAGCTGAAATGGCAATATTACTCTCCCACTGTTTTTTTATGTATTTTTTTTTTTTATTTTCAGGGAGACTTTAGAAACCAAATAATATTAAAAAAACCAAAAAATAAATAGGCTTTCTATGGCCCACTGAATGAAAGGGAGAGAGGTGGCACACCCAGGAGTCAAGACTGGCACACAAGCTGAAAGGGCAATATTACTCTCCCACTGTTTTTTTATGTATTTTTTTTTTTTATTTTCAGGGAGACTTTAGAAACCAAATAATATTAAAAAAACCAAAAAATAAATAGGCTTTCTATGGCCCACAATTAGAGAGAGAGGTGGCACACCCAGGAGTCAAGACTGGCACACAAGCTGAAATGGCAATATTACTCTCCCACTGTTTTTTTATGTTTTTTTTTTTTATTTTCAGGGAGACTTTAGAAACCAAATAATATTAAAAAAAAACAAAAAAACAAGGCTTTCTATGGCCCACTGAATGAGAGGGAGAGAGGTGGCACACCCAGGAGTCAAGACTGGCACACAAGCTGAAATGGCAATATTACTCTCCCACTGTTTTTTTATGTATTTTTTTTTTTTATTTTCAGGGAGACTTTAGAAACCAAATAATATTAAAAAAACCAAAAAATAAATAGGCTTTCTATGGCCCACTGAATGAAAGGGAGAGAGGTGGCACACCCAGGAGTCAAGACTGGCACACAAGCTGAAAGGGCAATATTACTCTCCCACTGTTTTTTTATGTATTTTTTTTTTTTATTTTCAGGGAGACTTTAGAAACCAAATAATATTAAAAAAACCAAAAAATAAATAGGCTTTCTATGGCCCACAATTAGAGAGAGAGGTGGCACACCCAGGAGTCAAGACTGGCACACAAGCTGAAATGGCAATATTACTCTCCCACTGTTTTTTTATGTTTTTTTTTTTTATTTTCAGGGAGACTTTAGAAACCAAATAATATTAAAAAAAAAACAAAAAAACAAGGCTTTCTATGGCCCACTGAATGAGAGGGAGAGAGGTGGCACACCCAGGAGTCAAGACTGGCACACAAGCTGAAATGGCAATATTACTCTCCCACTGTTTTTTTATGTATTTTTTTTTTTTATTTTCAGGGAGACTTTAGAAACCAAATAATATTAAAAAAACCAAAAAATAAATAGGCTTTCTATGGCCCACTGAATGAAAGGGAGAGAGGTGGCACACCCAGGAGTCAAGACTGGCACACAAGCTGAAAGGGCAATATTACTCTCCCACTGTTTTTTTATGTTTTTTTTTTTTTTTCAGGGAGACTTTAGAAACCAAATAATATTAAAAAAAAAAAAAAAAAAAAAAATAGGCTTGCTATAGCCCACTGAATGAGAGATAGCACACACAGCAGTGGCACACAAGCCCTGACTGAGGCCAATATTTTTCTCCCACTGATTGATGTAGTGTTTTTGTGTTGAGGTAGATTTTAGAACACAAATCACGGAAAAAATAAATAGGCTTTCTATGGCCCACTGAATGAAAGGGAGAGAGGTGGCACACCCAGGAGTCAAGACTGGCACACAAGCTGAAAGGGCAATATTACTCTCCCACTGTTTTTTTATGTATTTTTTGTTTTTTCAGGGAGACTTTAGAAACCCAATAATATTTAAAAAAAAAAATAAATAGGCTTTCTATGGCCCACTGAATGAGAGGGAGAGAGGTGGCACACCCAGGAGTCAAGACTGGCACACAAGCTGAAAGGGCAATATTACTCTCCCACTGTTTTTTTATGTATTTTTTGTTTTTTCAGGGAGACTTTAGAAACCAAATAATATTAAAAAAAAAAAAAAAAAAAAAATAGGCTTGCTATAGCCCACTGAATGAGAGATAGCACACACAGCAGTGGCACACAAGCCCTGACTGAGGCCAATATTTTTCTCCCACTGATTGATGTAGTGTTTTTGTGTTGAGGTAGATTTTAGAACACAAATCACGGAAAAAATAAATAGGCTTTCTATGGCCCACTGAATGAAAGGGAGAGAGGTGGCACACCCAGGAGTCAAGACTGGCACACAAGCTGAAAGGGCAATATTACTCTCCCACTGTTTTTTTATGTATTTTTTGTTTTTTCAGGGAGACTTTAGAAACCCAATAATATTTAAAAAAAAAAATAAATAGGCTTTCTATGGCCCACTGAATGAGAGGGAGAGAGGTGGCACACCCAGGAGTCAAGACTGGCACACAAGCTGAAAGGGCAATATTATTCTCCCACTGTTTTTTTAGGTTTTTTTTTTTTTTTTCAGGGAGAATTAGAAACCAAATAATATTAAAAAAAAAAAAAAAAAATAGGCTTGCTATAGCCCACTGAATGAGAGATAGCACACACAGCAGTGGCACACAAGCCCTGACTGAGGCCAATATTTTTCTCCCACTGATTGATGTACTGTTTTTGTGTTGAGGTAGATTTTAGAACACAAATCACGGAAAAAATAAATAGGCTTTCTATGGCCCACTCAGTGAGAGATGGCACACACAGGGATGGCACTGTAGCAGAAATGCCAATCTTAATCTCCCACAAAAAAAAAAAACAAAAAAAAAAAAAAAACTGTCCTACAATTACTATCTCCCTGCAGTAATGTAAGCCAGGTATGGCAGGCAGCAATAGGAGTGGACTGATGCACAAATTAAATAAAAAGTGTGGAAAAACAGAAAAGATAGCTGTGCAGAAAGGAAGGAACAAGAGGATATGTGCTTTGAAAAAAGCAGTTGGTTTCCACAGTGGCGTACACACAGCAATACAGCTATCACGGAGCCTTCTAGGGCAGCCCAATGAGCTACAGCGCTGAGGGGAAAAAAAAAAAAAAATAGCTTCCACAGTCCCTGCACACCGAAGGTGGTGTTGGACAGTGGAAATCGCTGCAGCACAAGCGGTTTGGTGGTTAGTGGACCCTGCCTAACGCTCTCCCTGCTTCTGATGAAGCGGCAGCAACCTGTCCCTAAGCTCAGATCAGCAGCAGTAAGATGGCGGTCGGCGGGAACGCCCCTTTATAGCCCCTGTGACGCCGCAGACAGCAAGCCAATCACTGCAATGCCCTTCTCTAAGATGGTGGGGACCAGGATCTATGTCATCACGCTGCCCACACTCTGCGTTCACCTTCATTGGCTGAGAAATGGCGCTTTTCGCGTCATTGAAACGCGACTTTGGCGCGAAAGTCGCGTACCGCATGGCCGACAAGCACAGGGGTCGGATCGGGTTTCATGAGACGCCGACTTAGCCAAAAGTCGGCGACTTTTGAAAATGATCGACCCGTTTCGCTCAACCCTAGTGCCAACTGCTGCATCTATCTGCAGTGTGCAGACTGGCAAGGAGGGCAGGGGTGAGGAGTGGGTGAAAGATGTTGGTGGGGATGATGAGGTCCTAGACCCCACATGGAGCCTAGGCCATCGTAGCGATGTCCACAGTTTGGAAGAAGGGAAGATAGTCATACTGCCCCAAGAGGGAGCAGAGTGCAAAAGCACCGAGGCCGGCCCCTAACCAGTACGTCGGCTGCTACTGCCCAACATGCCAAGGAAAGGAACAAATCAAAGGCAGCTCAGAAAAGCTCCCTGGCGTGGCATTTCTTCAAGCACTGTACTGATGACAGGACACTGGCAGTTTACACGCTTTGCCGTCGGAGCCTGACTCGAGGCATAAATCTTCCAAACCTAAGCACCTCCTGCATCTGAATTCCAAGCACTAGTCAGTGGAGTGCACACCTTAAAAAGCATGACAGATCTGAGGTTCCTCCTGCTCCTTCTTCTGCTACGATCTCGGCCTCTTCCTTCAGCTCGCAAACAACAGGTCCACCTGCCTTACAACAAAGAAAGGATATGATAGCACCACCATGAAAGTATTTAGCTCTTCATCCCTCAAACCCTAGAGAGAAAGAGAAAATACCCCCATATCCACCCACGACCCATAGTCCTCAATGACAGTGCAGCGCCCCAGAGTCCTGGTCGTTGCAGTCCTGTGGCTCCGCCACTAAGGGGAGCTATGGTGCGTCTGATGGCACTGAAGGAGTTCATCTGATCAGGTATCACAGACACCAATACATTTCACAGCTGGGCCTCCGGGGGGAGCTAAGGGTTCTATTCACTAGGCCACTCCCCACCATAGTGGGTAAACTGGGGGTCAGGCAGGAAGTTAGACCAGAAAGCTGACTGGGTTGGAACCAGGCAACACCTTGTGGCAGAGGGTGTTGTGGGGGAAGATACAGTAGGGTCTCTGTCAGGGGTGGGATCCTGACAGAGGCTTGGCAACTTGAGCGAACGTAACGGGACCGTGCCTGCTCAGGATAGCGGCGGTGCCCAAGGAAGGACTAGAAGCGAGATAGATTGTGCTGAGTGAGAAACGAGATCACGCAAAAGGAGAAATACCAGTAGGGGTCGTGCTGTAAGACCGAGGCAACATCCTACTGAGGCGCACTACCGGTGGCCGGAACGCCGAGGGAGTATTATAACATTCAGCTTCAAGCAATACTTCAAACAGCGGCAGGACAGTCAGTTAAAGGCGGGCTGTCTCACCTAAATCACCTATGCAGTCTTGGGGGGCAACCTGTGGAGAGGGGCGACTCTAGGGTCCCGGAAGAGCTCCGAGCCTACCCGTCAAACGGGTGCCGTTCCAACCAGAACATCAGGGAGGGACGGAGAATTAGCAGAACATCATCTAATCGAGTTGTGAGGGAACTTAAGAAACAGACACAACAGTTGTGGGGGACTTTCCGTAAGCACAGCAGGGAAGGACCACAACACATAGCGCTAGAAGGAAGGCACAGATTTCGACCTGTGAAGAGAACTCTGGAGGTGCCATTGGACCGGCCGGACTTGCGCAGCCTGGTGAACCGTGTTCCGGACTGAGGACCCAGAGATCTTCAGTAAAGAGGTAAAGAGACTGCAACCTGGTGTCCTCGTTATTTACCGCGACCTGCACCCCACAACTGCACCATTATCACTACCCGTCACATCCTTCACTGTGCGCCCCTCGGCAGGGTCACGGACTGGGCCTAGCCGCCGTGACAACCCCAGAGCAGAGACTCACAGGCCCGGTACCGGGTACCCCTCGGCCCTGCGGCGGTGGGGGCGCTACAAACTTGGGGTCATGAACAGGATCTACTTAAGCCTGAAGAATCAGGTCATGTGTGCCTTGGAACTGTGATTTACTGTGCTTGGACTGTACTTTATTGAGAGACTGTGTGCCGCGACATTTACCGCCAAAAATCCGCCGCCATTATAGCGCTGAGGAGAGCGCAGGAGAAGAGGAGGGGCGTGGAGTAGGTGTGGGCAAGCTGGAAAGCGCAAACAGCAATGGCCGCCCAGTCTAAATATTTCTGTGTCCTGCGGACGTGTCCGTCAACAGCCGAGGTCCGCCTCCTGATCCTGTTTGGAGGGTGGAGACCATGGAGACGTGGCCGCCCACGAAAGAGACCGCGGGAAGAAGACATTGGAGAGGAGATAAAGATGGCGACGCCGGAATCACCGCATGGGAATGATCAGACTCAGAGAGAGGCTGGACAGCCCGATGTGGCCCAGGGTACGCCGTCACTGCGGGAGCTGACCCTTGCAGAGCCGACGATGGGCCGACCTCCCCGGCCGCCGTCGGAGGAGTGTATGGCCGCGGCCGAGGCCCGACAAATAGCACGCCGCTTAGAGGCTGATGCCCGCGTGCTCGCTCGGCTGGGCCAGCCCACGGAGATCCGTCTGTCTCCAGTGTCCCCGACTCCTCTCAACCCGGCCGCGGCTGAAGATACGCTGCAAACGCAGGGCATGAGGATCCTGCCAGAGGCCGAACACCTGCGGCACCTGATGATGGCGTGGCGGAGCCGGCCCCAGCCTGCGGCTCAGGTTGATCTGACCAGCATCGCGGAGATCCCCTCGTCCCATTGGGGTGTAGTGGTCTCCTTTAACCCCCGATATGGGAGAGGGGTTATCCAGGAGATCGGGGAGCCGCTACAAGTCCACGTGGACCGAGAGGAGGTGGAACCTTGCAGTGGAAGGTTTGATCGCGACCTGGAGCCGGGTGATGCCGTAACTTACACCAGGTGGAGGAGAGCAACCGGCGAAGCAGGCTGGATGGCGCGGGGCGTCCAGCGGTGCGTCGCGCTCCAGGCTGCCGCTGCAACTCCCGAAGATGAACCTCCCGCCGAAAGGACAACGGAACCTGATCCTGTGGAGCAGCGAGGGACCCGGACCCACCATATACCTTGGGGGCGCGCCGGAGCCTCGGTGAAAAGGACATCCCGGCGAGGGATCCTGTCATTGTTGGGGCGGGACCCGATCCTTGAACCAGCAGGACGACCCGTTGGTCTGGTGAGGCCCGGGAGGAAACCCCCTTCCTCCCCGAAGAACGAGTAAGCATGACTGCTTTTAATATGTAAATAGTTAACTGTTTCTCTGTTGATTTCTGATGCTGCTAAGACCCGTCCAGGGTTAACTCCTAAGGGGATCCTTCTGTTGACCCGGGATCCCTATTGTTTTGTTTTTGTTTGATTTTTCCAAGTTTTTGCACAAGTTTCTAGTTGAAAAGAACTGCTGAAATCATGAACAGTGCATGATCCGAACTTCTTGTACATAGTTTGCACCTTATTAAAGGCGCTCCCTACTGGTTTTACTTAAAGAAGGACTCTTTGTGAAGATACCACACTGGAACCTTTGCTGAGTATGGACTGGTAGCTTGAGAAGGCATGCTACCTCATAGAGACTTGGTCCCCTCTTAAAGGAGATGTTCATTTGTTGCGCTTAAACCGTGATATTGCTTTAAGACTGGAAGTAATAATGTCTTGACCAAAGAAAGTGATGATAATGTTTACATGAGTAAGTTATATGTATTTGACTAGTTAATTGTGAAGAAATACTGATGATGTTCTCTAAAAGGAAAAAGTGAAAGATAGAAGAAGGATGCAGTGGGCCCGTAGGGATAGACGTGATGTCCAGCATGCATGATAGAGAGAAAGATAACGAGAAGGCTTAATGTTCAATAGAAAATGTTTTAATAATGTTGATAAATAGTTAGGATAGAAGGTAAACCCTGAGTCCTCATAGGAGTCATGTAGAGATGGCTCAGTGCTCTTAAACTGAAAGTGTGTTATGTTCTATACTGTGTATAGTAGTTGAAAAGACAGAAGGCTCGGGCTGAAAGGAGCGGTCCTGTGAGAAAGGAGAGGCAGTAGGTCTGGCGCCGATAGGACAGGCGGTCCTGCAGATTTAAAGAAGGAGAATGAAAAAGTTAAATTACCTTATAATGTGATTATAGGAAGGTCTTTAGTGGATTTAGAGTGTATGTCCTTAAAGGCAATGTTAAATTATTGTTCAACAATTTTGCACTTAGTAGAATACCCGGTTGGGTAGAAGCCAGTTATTTGTAGCATGTTGCTATGATATTTAACCACGTTTGTAACGTTCAAGTGTCCTTACCTCCCATAAAGGGAAGCCTGTTTAAATATGCTTATTGTTATTACACTCAACAAAATTGTATGTCTTTTTGCTGACTTGTATTGTTGTTTTCTTCCCAGTCCCGGAGTACTGTGTTTAACCAGGGGGGAGTGCAGCGCCCCAGAGTCCTGGTCGTTGCAGTGCTGTGGCTCCGCCACTAAGGGGAGCTATGGTGCATCTGATGGCACTGAAGGAGTTCATCTGATCAGGTATCACAGACACCAATACATTTCACAGCTGGGCCTCCGGGGGTAGCTAAGGGTTCTATTCACTAGGCCACTCCCCACCATAGTGGGTAAACTGGGGGTCAGGCAGGAAGTTAGACCAGAAAGCTGACTGGGTTGGAACCAGGCAACACCTTGTGGCAGAGGGTGTTGTGGGGGAAGATACAGTAGGGTCTCTGTCAGGGGTGGGATCCTGACAGAGGCTTGGCAACTTGAGCGAACGTAACGGGACCGTGCCTGCTCAGGATAGCAGCGGTGCCCAAGGAAGGACTAGAAGCGAGATAGATTGTGCTGAGTGAGAAACGAGATCACGCAAAAGGAGAAATACCAGTAGGGGTCGTGCTGTAAGACCGAGGCAACATCCTACTGAGGCGCACTACCGGTGGCCGGAACGCCGAGGGAGTATTATAACATTCAGCTTCAAGCAATACTTCAAACAGCGGCAGGACAGTCAGTTAAAGGCGGGCTGTCTCACCTAAATCACCTATGCAGTCTTGGGGGGCAACCTGTGGAGAGGGGCGACTCTAGGGTCCCGGAAGAGCTCCGAGCCTACCCGTCAAACGGGTGCCGTTCCAACCAGAACATCAGGGAGGGACGGAGAATTAGCAGAACATCATCTAATCGAGTTGTGAGGGAACTTAAGAAACAGACACAACAGTTGTGGGGGACTTTCCGTAAGCACAGCAGGGAAGGACCACAACACATAGCGCTAGAAGGAAGGCACAGATTTCCACCTGTGAAGAGAACTCTGGAGGTGCCATTGGACCGGCCGGACTTGCGCAGCCTGGTGAACCGTGTTCCGGACTGAGGACCCAGAGATCTTCAGTAAAGAGGTAAAGAGACTGCAACCTGGTGTCCTCGTTATTTACCACGACCTGCACCCCACAACTGCACCATTATCACTACCCGTCACATCCTTCACTGTGCGCCCCTCGACAGGGTCACGGACTGGGCCTAGCCGCCGTGACAACCCCAGAGCAGAGACTCACAGGCCCGGTACCGGGTACCCCTCGGCCCTGCGGCGGTGGGGGCGCTACAAACTTGGGGTCACGAACAGGATCTACTTAAGCCTGAAGAATCAGGTCATGTGTGCCTTGGAACTGTGATTTACTGTGCTTGGACTGTACTTTATTGAGAGACTGTGTGCCGCGACATTTACCGCCAAAAATCCGCCGCCATTATAGCGCTGAGGAGAGCGCAGGAGAAGAGGAGGGGCGTGAAGTAGGTGTGGGCAAGCTGGAAAGCGCGAACAGCAATGGCCGCCCAGTCTAAATATTTCTGTGTCCTGCGGACGTGTCCGTCAACAGCCGAGGTCCGCCTCCTGATCCTGTTTGGAGGGTGGAGACCATGGAGACGGGGCCGCCCACGAAAGAGACCGCAGGAAGAAGACATTGGAGAGGAGATAAAGATGGCGACGCCGGAATCACCGCATGGGAATGATCAGACTCAGAGAGAGGCTGGACAGCCCGATGTGGCCCAGGGTACGCCGTCACTGCGGGAGCTGACACTTGCAGAGCCGACGATGGGCCGACCTCCCCGGCCGCCGTCGGAGGAGTGTATGGCCGCGGCCGAGGCCCGACAAATAGCACGCCGCTTAGAGGCTGATGCCCGCGTGCTCGCTCGGCTGGGCCAGCCCACGGAGATCCGTCTGTCTCCAGTGTCCCCGACTCCTCTCAACCCGGCCGTGGCTGAAGATACGCTGCAAACGCAGGGCATGAGGATCCTGCCAGAGGCCGAACACCTGCGGCACCTGATGACGGCGTGGCGGAGCCGGCCCCAGCCTGCGGCTCAGGTTGATCTGACCAGCATCGCGGAGATCCCCTCGTCCCACTGGGGTGTAGTGGTCTCCTTTAACCCCCGATATGGGAGACGGGTTATCCAGGAGATCGGGGAGCCGCTACAAGTCCACGTGGACCGAGAGGAGGTGGAACCTTGCAGTGGAAGGTTTGATCGCGACCTGGAGCCGGGTGATGCCGTAACTTACACCAGGTGGAGGAGAGCAACCGGCGAATCAGGCTGGATGGCGCGGGGCGTCCAGCGGTGCGTCACGCTCCAGGCCGCCGCTGCAACTCCCGAAGATGAACCTCCCGCCGAAAGGACAACGGAACCTGATCCTGTGGAGCAGCGAGGGACCCGGACCCACCATGTACCTTGGGGGCGCGCCGGAGCCTCGGTGAAAAGGACATCCCGGCGAGGGATCCTGTCGTTGTTGGGGCGGGACCCGATCCTTGAACCAGCAGGACGACCCGTTGGTCTGGTGAGGCCCGGGAGGAAACCCCCTTCCTCCCCGAAGAACGAGTAAGCATGACTGCTTTTAATAAGTAAATAGTTAACTGTTTCTCTGTTGATTTCTGATGCTGCTAAGACCCGTCCAGGGTTAACTCCTAAGGGGATCCTTCTGTTGACCCGGGATCCCTATTGTTTTGTTTTTGTTTGATTTTTCCAAGTTTTTGCACAAGTTTCTAGTTGAAAAGAACTGCTGAAATCATGAACAGTGCATGATCCGAACTTCTTGTACATAGTTTGCACCTTATTAAAGGCGCTCCCTACTGGTTTTACTTAAAGAAGGACTCTTTGTGAAGATACCACACTGGAACCTTTGCTGAGTATGGACTGGTAGCTTGAGAAGGCATGCTACCTCATAGAGACTTGGTCCCCTCTTAAAGGGGATGTTCATTTGTTGCGCTTAAACCGTGATATTGCTTTAAGACTGGAAGCAATAATGTCTTGACCAAAGAAAGTGATGATAATGTTTACATGAGTAAGTTATATGTATTTGACTAGTTAATTGTGAAGAAATACTGATGATGTTCTCTAAAAGGAAAAAGTGAAAGATAGAAGAAGGATGCAGTGGGCCCGTAGGGATAGACGTGATGTCCAGCATGCATGATAGAGAGAAAGATAATGAGAAGGCTTAATGTTCAATAGAAAATGTTTTAATAATGTTGATAAATAGTTAGGATAGAAGGTAAACCCTGAGTCCTCATAGGAGTCATGTAGAGATGGCTCAGTGCTCTTAAACTGAAAGTGTGTTATGTTCTATACTGTGTATAGTAGTTGAAAAGACAGAAGGCTCGGGCTGAAAGGAGCGGTCCTGTGAGAAAGGAGAGGCAGTAGGTCTGGCGCCGATAGGACAGGCGGTCCTGCAGATTTAAAGAAGGAGAATGAAAAAGTTAAATTACCTTATAATGTGATTATAGGAAGGTCTTTAGTGGATTTAGAGTGTATGTCCTTAAAGGCAATGTTAAATTATTGTTCAACAATTTTGCACTTAGTAGAATACCCGGTTGGGTAGAAGCCAGTTATTTGTAGCATGTTGCTATGATATTTAACCACGTTTGTAACGTTCAAGTGTCCTTACCTCCCATAAAGGGAAGCCTGTTTAAATATGCTTATTGTTATTACACTCAACAAAATTGTATGTCTTTTTGCTGACTTGTATTGTTGTTTTCTTCCCAGTCCCGGAGTACTGTGTTTAACCAGGGGGGAGTGCAGCGCCCCAGAGTCCTGGTCGTTGCAGTGCTGTGGCTCCGCCACTAAGGGGAGCTATGGTGCATCTGATGGCACTGAAGGAGTTCATCTGATCAGGTATCACAGACACCAATACATTTCACAGCTGGGCCTCCGGGGGGAGCTAAGGGTTCTATTCACTAGGCCACTCCCCACCATAGTGGGTAAACTGGGGGTCAGGCAGGAAGTTAGACCAGAAAGCTGACTGGGTTGGAACCAGGCAACACCTTGTGGCAGAGGGTGTTGTGGGGGAAGATACAGTAGGGTCTCTGTCAGGGGTGGGATCCTGACAGAGGCTTGGCAACTTGAGCGAACGTAACGGGACCGTGCCTGCTCAGGATAGCAGCGGTGCCCAAGGAAGGACTAGAAGCGAGATAGATTGTGCTGAGTGAGAAACGAGATCACGCAAAAGGAGAAATACCAGTAGGGGTCGTGCTGTAAGACCGAGGCAACATCCTACTGAGGCGCACTACCGGTGGCCGGAACGCCGAGGGAGTATTATAACATTCAGCTTCAAGCAATACTTCAAACAGCGGCAGGACAGTCAGTTAAAGGCGGGCTGTCTCACCTAAATCACCTATGCAGTCTTGGGGGGCAACCTGTGGAGAGGGGCGACTCTAGGGTCCCGGAAGAGCTCCGAGCCTACCCGTCAAACGGGTGCCGTTCCAACCAGAACATCAGGGAGGGACGGAGAATTAGCAGAACATCATCTAATCGAGTTGTGAGGGAACTTAAGAAACAGACACAACAGTTGTGGGGGACTTTCCGTAAGCACAGCAGGGAAGGACCACAACACATAGCGCTAGAAGGAAGGCACAGATTTCCACCTGTGAAGAGAACTCTGGAGGTACCATTGGACCGGCCGGACTTGCGCAGCCTGGTGAACCGTGTTCCGGACTGAGGACCCAGAGATCTTCAGTAAAGAGGTAAAGAGACTGCAACCTGGTGTCCTCGTTATTTACCGCGACCTGCACCCCACAACTGCACCATTATCACTACCCGTCACATCCTTCACTGTGCGCCCCTCGGCAGGGTCACGGACTGGGCCTAGCCGCCGTGACAACCCCAGAGCAGAGACTCACAGGCCCGGTACCGGGTACCCCTCGGCCCTGCGGTGGTGGGGGCGCTACAACAGCATTTCAAAATTCCTGGCCTAGAAATGCTTCATTTCCAGTTGGTGGAAATGGACAGTTTTGAAAAACTGATGGTGATGGCTGTCCCGAGGTATGTTGTTCCCAGCTGCAAATTCTTTTCCAGGTGGCAATCTCTGTCCTGGACACATATTAGTTCCGGACCAAATCAGGTGTGCACTGCACAACGCCATCAGTGGCCAAGTCCACAGAACCACTGATGTGTGGACCAATAAGCACAGACAGGGGCATTACATCTCTCTAACTACCCACTGGGTAAATGTAGTGGAGGTTGGGCCTGAGAAGGAAGCATTCTAGCACATCTCTTACCACCACCGAGTATTGCTGGATGTTTCTCTGTCCATTTTGCCTCCTCCTCCTACTCCGTTTCCTCCACAGCCTCCTCATCTGGTCGCAGTAAGACCTGCACTACCAACTTCTGCACAGCCAAGGATAAATAACAGCAGGCTGATCTGAAACTCATATATTTGGGGGACAAATCCCACACCATGCAGGAACTGTGGACAGGGATCAAAAAACAGACAGATGAGTGGTTGGTACTAGTGATGAGCGAACGTGCTCGCCACTACTCGTCACTCGCCCGAGTATCACGGTACTCGGCGAGCCCCGAGCATTTCCAGGATTTCCGGGATTATTCGGCGGGAGCTCGGGTCTCCACCCTGCAATTTGGCACTCTTTAGAGTGCCAATAAACATGCAGAGATTGTCTGCCATGCACTGTATTTCCGCAGCCATCTTTGTTGTGGTGTTACAGTGATTGACTAGCCGTACTGCGTCATCAGGTCTATAAGAAACTGGACGCTGCTCTGCTCATTGCATTCAGCTCCGGTCTCAGTTAGTGTAGAAATAGCTGCTGCTGAGATAGGGTCAGATTTGTTCTTTTTTATTAGTTAGTGTGGGTCTACCATCACAGAATCCACAAATCCAGATAAACCAACAGTCCATTTTAGGGCTAATTAGGGGTATATTGATTGCAAGTGCTTTGTAGGTAGGGGTGTCTATGTGCGCATATCCACACCAGTGCAAGGCATGCAGGCACTGTATGTGACTGTCTGCTGCTGCCTATTTTTATATACCTAGCTGCAGGTATCTGTGGCTAGGAGTAATTTTTTTTGGCACCTGAATCCTGCTAATTTGATTACAAAGCAATCCAGAGCCCCCTTTTTTTCTACATTTATTTGCTTGGTCACACTGCAGACTACAGCCAGATAATTTTAACCCCTTCAAGACACAGCCCTTTTTCGTTTTTCGCTCCTTCCTTCCCAGAGCCATAACTTTTTTATTTTTCCATCAATATGGCCATATGAGGGCTTATTTTTTGCGGGACAAGTTGTACTTTTGAACGATACCATTGGTTTTACCTTGTCTTGTACTAGAAAACGGGAAAAAAATTCCAAGTGTGGAGAAATTGCAAAAAAAGTGCAATCCCGCACTTGTTTTTTGTTTGGCTTTTTTGCTAGGTTCACTAAATGCTAAAACTGATCTGCCACTGTGATTCTCCACATCATTACGATTTGATAGACACCAAACAAATCTAAGTTATTTTTTATCTAAGTGGTGGAAAAAAAAATCCAAACTTTGCTAAAAAAAAAAAAAAATTGTGCCATTTTCCGATACCCGTAGCGCTTCCATTTTTCAGGATCTCGGGTCGGGTGAGGGCCGAGCTGACGCTTTTAATGATACCACTTTTGTGCAGATATGTTCTTTTGGTCGCCCATCATTGCATTTTAATGCAATGTCACAGAGCCCAAAAAAACGTAATTCTGGCGTTTTGAATTTTTTTCTCCCTACGTCGTTTAGCGATCAAGTTAATCCTTTTTTTTATTGATAGATCAGGCATTCTGAATGCTGCAATATCAAATATTTGATGTTGATTTTTTTTATTGTTTTATTCTGAATGGGGCGAAAGGAGGGCGATTTAAACTTTTATATTTTTTTATTGTTTTCATATTTTTTAAAACATTTTTTTTTTAACTTTTGCCATGCTTCAATAGCCTCCATGGGAGGCTAGAAGCTGGTATAGCCTGATTGGCTCTGCTACATAGAAGCTATGCTCAGATCGCTCCTATGTAGCTGAATTCCAGCATTGCCATGAGCGCCGACCACGGGGTGGCGCTTACAGCAATCCGGCATCGACAACCATAGAGGTCTCAAGGAGACCTCTGGTTGTTATTCCGTCACATGACGGGGGTCAGCGATGGGCTCATTTCTGGCCCAATGGCCGGAAGTGGTAGTTAAATGCTGCTGTCAGCGTTTGACAGCGGCATTCAACTAGTTAATAGCGGTGGGTGGATCGCGATTCCACCTGCCGCTATTGCGCGCACATGTCAGCTGTTCAAAACAGCTGACATGTTGTGGCTTTGATGTGGGCTCAGCGCCGGAGCCCACATCAAAGGGGGAGACACGACATGTGCAGTACTATTACGTCGCATTTCGTGAAGGGGTTTTAATACAACAGCGTGAAAATCTAGCAATATAAAACGGCTTTTTCTGTCCCAGGCATCAGATGTGAGTGTGCATAAAATTCTGGCCTTTTTTTTTGGTACTGTAGTATTTTTTGGAGTTTCTAACAAAATTTTTGGACACCATTTTGCTGACCAAAAAAAAAAATCTTTAGCTGGCCAAAAAATATTTAGCTACAGTTCTTATATTTATCACTGTGTTTTGTACGACACACGCATTGCATATCATTGTGCTAAATATTTTACAATTTCAGTACTCCAACATTTTTTCTTTTTTATTGTTATAGCCTACTTATTGACACAATTTTAGTGGGCCCCATAAAATCCAGGCCACATATTTAACAGTGTTCTATCTCCGTCAGATGCCAGATTTATCTGTGATCTATAAATTGTGGCATTTCCGGCGTATATTCCACTGTTTTTGCTGTCTGTTACCCTATACTTATATAATATTTTGAGGTAAAGAAAAAAAACAATCCAGGCCACATATTGAACAGTCTGTTATCTCCGTCAGACACCTGGTCTATCTGTGCTCTACAAATAGTCGCTTTTCAGGCCTGCATTCCACTTTTTCGGCTGTCCGCTACCCTAGGTCTATACAGTATTTCGGAGAAAAAAAAAATTAAAAAAACTCCAGGCCACATATTGAAAAGTGTGATTTCTTTGTCAGACTCCTGGTCTATCTGTGCTCTACAAATAGTTGCTTTTCAGACCTACATTCCACATTTTTAATTGTCCACTACCCTAGGTCTATACAGTATTTTGGGGTAAAAAAAATGAAAAAAACTCCAAGCCACATATTGAAGAGTGTGATATCTCCATCAGACTCCTGGTCTATGTGCTCTACAAATAGTTGCCTTTAAGGCCTACATTCCACTTTTTTTGCTATCTGCTACCCTAGGTCTATACACTATTTTGGGGTAAAAAACAAAAAATACAGGCCACGTATTGAACAGTCTGGTATCGCTGTCAGATACCTGATCTATTTGTGGCCTACAGATTGTGGCAATTCAGGCCTACATTCCACTGTCTTTGCTTTCGGTTACCCTATTTCTGTACACTATTTTTGGGTATAAAATAAAAAATACAGGCCCCATATTCAAGAATGTGGTATTTCCATCAGACTCCTGGTCTATCTGTGCTCTACAAATAGTTGCTTTTCAGGCCTACATTTCACTTTTTTTGCTGTCTGCTATCCTAGGTCTATAAACTATTTTGGGGTAAAAAACAAAAAATACAGGACACGTATTGAACAGTTTGGTATCGCTGTCAGATGCCTGATCTATTTGTGGCCTACAGATTGTGGCAATTCAGGCCTACATTCCACTGTCTTTGCTGTCTTTTACCTTAGTTCTGCACACTATTTTTATGCATAAAATAAAAAAATACAGGTCACATATTCAAGAGTGTGGTATCTCTATCAGACTCCTGGTCTATCTGTGCTCTACAAATAGTTTCTTTTCAGGCCTACATTCCGCTTTTTTGCTGTCTGTTTCCCTACGTCTAGTATACACTATTTTGGGTTAAAAAAAAAATACCGGCCAGAAATTGAACAGTCTGGTATCTCGGTGACACGCTTCAGCTATTTGTGGGCTACAAAGTGTGCTTTTGAGGCTTCCATTCACCTTTTTTTGCTGTGTGGTACCCTAGCTCAAAACACTATTTTGAGGTAAAAAATTTAAAAAAATACAGGCCACATATTGAACAGTCTGGTATCGCTTTCAGACGGCTGAGCTATTTGTGGCCTACAAATTGCGGCAATTCAGGCATACATTCCACTGTATTTGCTGTCTGTTCCCCTAGTACTGTACACTATTTTGGGGTACAAATTTTAAAAATAAAGGTCACATGTTGAACTGTCTGGTATCTCAGTCAAATGCCAGATGTATCTGTGCCCTACAAATTGTCATTTCAGGGTTACATTCCACTGTATTTGCTGTCTGTGACCCTATTTCTATACACTATTTTTGGGGACTAAATAAAAACACAGGCCACATATTTTACAGTGTGGTATCTCGGTAAAAAAACTTCTGTTTCAAGTTGTTATGGCTGCTTCAGGACTGTGTCTTAAATGCACCAACTACTACCACCATCATCATCTTCTGCCTAGAGGCAGTCACTGCGCAGATAGAATGTCTGAGGAGCAGAGAATGGCGGTGTTTTACTCTATCTCTGGATTAAGAAGACAAATTCTTCTATATTAAATTATGACTAGAAGAGCAAGAGCACGTGGAAGAGCACGGGGCCAGGACTCGCAACTACTGAAGCCTTGTGTTCCTGGGCCGGATTCTGAGAATCCATCACCTACTAATTCTGAAGTTGTAGGACAAGGACGTAAAAAGGAGCCCCTGCAGTTTCTAGGACAGAAGCTAGAGATTTTTACATTTCAAGAGGTGTCAATTGGAAAGCGTGGTGGTCGTAGATGTGACTTATACTATATGGGTGTTTCCACTAGACAATCCATCCAACATGTTATTGAATCAAATTCTTTTTTTCTCGCAACACTGTTTAGCTGTGCACAAACTATGTCAAATTGGTAGCTAGACCCCAGTGGGTCTTGTCACAGTGTCATGTTGACTACAGTCCACAGATGTTATGTAGATCCCTAATCTCACCTCTACTTTACCAGCATGATGAATTAATAGAAAGCAAATGGTTATAATGGAGAAGTTGTTTTCTTGCCAAAGAAACAAAATAAGATCAATGAGGTGGTTAGCCGCACATGCAATGGAGAAATAGTAAAGATGACAATTACTTTCACATTTGAGTTAACACACACTTCACCAACTTACTTTTACATTATATTCTGAAGCCTTGAAGAAGAAGATGACTATATTGTGAAGCAAATAGGTATGAATAATTATCACCCAAATGATGTTACAGAAGTCAGAACATATACAACCTATCTATGGGGAAATGATTTACCACCGAAATTTTGAAGTATGAGACTAGTGTCATCTTGTGGATTGATATGAGCCACAAAGTCCTTCAAAGTGAAACTGTTCTGGATGTAATGTACAATTTTCTCTTGAAAATTAGAACATGCCTTCTATGATGTTTGCATTAAAGAACTGATTGGCCAGATATGTACAGACTCAGGATGACCGGGCTGCAGGTAAAGTTGGAGGAAATCCAGCCCTTGTTCAATTTTAGAAGAGTCAGCCTGTCTGCATTTTCCATCGACAGCCTTGTGCGCCTCTCCATTATGATTGCACCAGCTGAACTAAAAACCCGCTCAGAAAAAACACTTGTGGTAGGGCATGGCAGCACCTCCAAGGTGTACAAGGAGACGTCAGGCCAACTGTGCAGCTTGGATAACCAATAGTTAAAGGGCACTGAAGAATCGGGAAGGATGCTGATATGATCACTTAAGTAGTCCTTCACCATCTTTGTCAACTTCTTCCTCCTCGTCATAGTTACACCCACAGATAGCCCATGCTGATGTGATGATTTCATAAAAATGGCCCAGTTGGTGAAGATTCCCACCTGTTGAGTTGCACATGGTGTGCGTGGCCCTCCCTTGTGATCCTTATGGGTGAAAAGAGACAGTACCTCTGCCAGCAGCGTTGTCTGAGGGTAAACTTTTTCACAAGTCTTTCACAATGGCCCTCTGGCATGCATGCAGTGAAAATGGCAGGTCTGCTTACGACATGAGAGAAGCAAATTTCTCATTGTACCATGGGTCAAGAAAGGTGCACAGCCAGTATTTCATGTTGCAAAAAATCTGCTTCATGCAAGTGGAGCGCCCCCACCATCGCAGGGCTGAGGGGTACCTGGTACCGGGCCTCTCTGTCTCGGTTCTGGGATTGTCACGGTGGCTAGACCCGGTCCGTGACCCTGCTAAGGGGCGTCCAGTAAAAGTTGAGAGTGATGGTGTGTGGTGCAGGGTGCGAGGAATAACGAGGACACAGGGTTGCAGTCTCTTTACCTCTTTACTGAAGGCTTCTGGATCCTCAATCCAGAGTACGGTTAACAGGGCTGTCTGAGACCGGCCGGTCGAATGGCACCTCCAGAGCTCCCTTTGCAGGTGGAAATCTGTGCCTTCCATCTAGCGCTTGTGTGATGTAGTCCTTCCCTGCTGAGCACCACGGGATAGTCCTCACAACTGTTGTGTCTGTTTCTGATGTTCCCTCACAACTGATTCTGATGTTCTTCTCCGTCCCCCAGATGATATGGCTAGGATGCACCCGTATGATGGGTAGGCCTGGAGATCTTCCGGGACCTTAGAGTCGCCCCTCTCCCACTGTTGCCCCCTATGTCTGCTTAGGTGATTTAGGTGAGACAGCCCGCCTATAACTGACTGTCCTGTCATTGGTTTGAAGTAAGGCTTGGAGCCAGTACTTCCTCAGCGTTTCTGGTCACCGGCTACGCGCCTCAGTAGGATGTTGCCTCGATCTTACAGCACGACTCCTACTGGTGTTATCTCCTTGTTGCGTTGATCTCGTTTCTCACTCAGCACAATAAACCTCGCTTCTTGTCCTTTCTTGGGGTACCGCCGCAACGGAGTGCAGGCGCGGTCCCGTAACATTCTTTCTGTTCACTAAGCCTCTGTCAGGATCCCACCCCTGACAGGGACCCCCCTGAATCTTCCCCTGCAACACCCTCTGCCACAGGATGTTGCCTGGTTCCAACCCAGTCAGCTTTCTGTCTAACTTCCTATCTAACCCTCAGTTTTACCAGATTGTGAGGAGTGGCCTAATACATAGCACCCTTAGCTCCCCCTGGAGGCCAGACTGTGAAGTGTATTGGTGTCTGTGATACCTGGTCAGGTAAACTCCTTCAGTGCCATCAGACGTACCAACACTCCCCTTAGCGGCGGAGCATCAGTACTGCAACGACCAGGACTCTGGGGCGCTGCACAAGAGTCTTGGGAAAGGCATCTGGACATGAACTCTGCCATGTGAGGCAAATAAAGAGTCAAATGTTCAGTGTCCTCACTAGGAAGAACACTGACCATCCTCTCCTCCTCATGACGCATAGCCTCCTCCTCTTCAGGCCATCCATGCTGGACAGGCATGAAGCCGGGATTAGGAGTCCCATCTATAACACAGAGCAAAAACTCCTGTTCCTCCTCCTCCTCCTTTTTCTCATCATCACCCAATGTGGCCTGGGAATATTGTGTGAAGCTGGGCTGTGTGGTGTAAGCCACTGTAAAATCTTACCCCATAGCCAACTGCTTGGCACTCAAAGCTTCCTCTTTGAGATTCTGCAGCAAACGTTTTAATAGACAGAGCAGCGGGACAGTTATGCTGAAAACAGCATCATCAGCGCTCACCATCTTGGTGCAGTACTCAAAGTTTTGAAGAACCTCACGTATGTCAGCGATCCACACCCACTTGGCAGTTATTATGTGTGGGGGCTGAGTGTTACTCTGATGGGCATTCAGAAGCTGGAATTCAGACACTACCCTCTGCGGCACACTAATTATTGCCAACATATGAAATGTCAAATTCCAATGTGTGGGTAGGTCACAAATCAGTCAATAATGAGGCAAATTAAAGCACTGCTGCAGCAATGCTATACTGGCAAAAGCCTGAGATGACTTTCGGAAAGGTGTGCTGACACAGAGTACCTTGGCAAGTAGGTCAGGCAAGTCACGGTATGTTTTTTAAAAACTGCTGTACAACCAAGTTCAGCACTTGGGCCATGTATGGAACGCATGCCAGCTTGCTGAGCTTTAAAGCTGCCACCAAGTTAAGCCCATTATCACACACAACCAGACCTGGATGGAGATTCAGAGTAGAAACTGCTACTCTTTGATCTGGTACTTTATTCCTTTCAACAACTTGGCTGTGTTGTGAGCTTTATCACCTAAATAGCTAAGCTTCAGCAGAGCGTGTTGCCATTTCACTAAGGCAGTGCTGCAGTCCTCCCAGCTGGGAAGTGATGGGGAGGCTAGTTCCGCTGTGGATGATGATGATGTTGATGAAGAGAGACAGGAACTGGAATACAAGGAGACTGAAACCCTGATGGAAGTTGGGCCTGCTATTCTTGGTGTGAGTTAGATGTGTGTGATGTTCCAGTGTCTGACTCGGTCCCAGACTTCACTAGGTTAACCCTGTGTGCCATCAGAGAATTGTAGCATCCCTGTCCACAAGTACTTGTACATGTGTCTGTGGTTAGGTGGACCTTCCCTGTGACTGTGCTGGCCAGAGCACGGCTGATATTGTGCAACACGTGCTTATGTAATACGAGGACGGCACAAGGGGGAAAAATAGCGGCATCTGGGAATCAAAAACCATGGGGCTGCCCATCTCTCAAAGCATGGGTTGAATTAGTGAATTCAATTATTCCATATGAGCGGACATTGTATCAAAACAGAGGATGTCCAGCTAAATTAGAAAAAAATTGGGGAAGATGGAACTCCTCCTGTCATACTTTATAAGCAGTAGTAACTCAGTATATGCGGAGTGGTGGGATGTATGACTTTGGAGGCATTACTCACTTGCAGGGCGGAATTTATACAGAATCCTTCTTTTGGCGGCACTGTATGTTAGTTTTAGAAGGTTTTTTTTTCTTTATTAGATGTTATTGTAATTAAGGTTATAAAATAGGATATTAATGATCAATATGCACTGTTTGCTATTTTTGTAACACTTTAGACATGGCAATGTATGATAATTGTCTGTAATTTAAGGATGATGATGGATACAAAGCAACTGTGTGTATGATTTATTCTGCAATTAATAAACAAATTAAAAAAAAAAAACATGGGGCTGCCATCGCCAAGAGGTCGCAGAAAGACTCAGTTCCCAGAAGTCGAAACAGCAACATTTCCAGGGCTAGCAGTCTGGCAATAAGGGTGGTTAGCATTTGGGCCTGTGGGTTTATGTGTGGATATTTCTGCTTTCTGTTAAACGTCTGGGGCAGGGACAACGGAACGCAGCACTGGAACTGGAACAATGAACTGGACGTGGTTGCTGACTCTTGTGTCTGTGCAACTGCAAGTTGTGGGCCGGAGGCATCAGCACCTGATTCAGTGACAGCAGATTTGGAAGGCCATAACACAGGGGATGGGCCAGTGGTTTCACCATCAGGCACAGATTGTGTACCCAGGCGTTCCGCCCACCTACTGGGGTGCTTGGCTGACACATGATTTTGCATGCTGGCGATGCTCAGGTTGGCAGTGTTTTTGCCATTTCTTAGATTGGTTTGTCAGATGCTGCAAATTACAGTTGTTTTGTCTGAAGGGTTCTCAGAAAAAAACTGCCATACCGAGGAACAATGCACCCTTGGCCTGTTATCTAGCCGAGTGGGGTGAGGCTCTGTGGAACAGTTAACCGAGTTCTCCATCTAGTCAAACCACTACCTCTTCTTGCCTGGTTTTATGCTATGGATCCATCCCTCTCTACACTGCTGTGCTCGCTAGGTGTGCCATCGTGCCAGGTTGGATCAATGGCCTCATCATCGCCCATGTTGTTGTCCAAATCATCAATCCAATCCTCCTTCTGAGTTGTGAATTTAGACTGACCTGATAGCATCTGTGCTTTTTGATTATCCTCCACCTCTTCAGACATGAATTTTCTTTCCCCAACGTGGCTTTCTCCGGCCCTAGGTGCTCAAATGTTTGAGCATCACTGCACTCCACCTCTTCATGAACCTCTTTAATGGTGCACATTGAGAGGCCTGACAAATTACAAGGGAATATAAACAGAGTGGCCACCATTTAGAAAAACAGGTACATGCATATAAGTGTAAGATCACCACACAAAACACAGATAATTTCAAAAATATAAACAAATTTTATTATACACACCAAAAAAGAAAACAGACAATACAAACTATTAAAAACAATTAAAACTTATTCCACATTGGAAAGTTTTTGTTAGATCTTTTGGATCTAACAAAAACTTTCCAATGTGGAATAAGTTTTAATTGTTTTTAATAGTGTGTATTGTCTGTTTTCTTTTTTGGTGTGTAAAATAAAATTTGTTTATATTTTTGAAATGATCTGTGTTTTGTGTGGTGATCCTACACTTATATGCATGTACCTGTTTTTCTAAATTGTTGCTATGAATTGTTTCACATGCATAGTGGTGATCCCAGACAAGTACTATTATAATATTTTATGATGGTGCCCACTTAACCCCTTCCCGACCCATGACGCCACGTAGGCATCATGAAAGTCGGTGCCAATCCGACCCACGACGCCTATGTGGCATCATGGAATGATCGCATCCCTGCAGATCGGATGAAAGGGTTAACTCCAATTTCACCCGATCTGCAGGGACAGGGGGAGTTGTACTTTAGCCCAGGGGGGGTGGCTTTGCCCCCACGTGGCTACGATCGCTCTGATTGGCTGTTGAATGTGCAACAGCCAATCAGAGCAATTTGCAATATTTCACCTATGAAAATGGTGAAATATTGCAATCCAGCCATGGCCGATGCTGCAATATCATCGGCCATGGCTGGAAATCCAGATCTGCCCCCCCACACCACCACCGATCTCCTCCCGTTCTGTCCCGTACTCCACCCCGTCCGCCTGTCCGCTCCCCCGTCCTCCTGTCTGCTCCCCCATGCTCCGATCCACCCCCTGTGCTCCGATCCAGCCCCCACCACCCCCTCATACTTAACGATCCTCCCGGAGTCCGTCCATCTTCTCCCTGGGCGCCGCCATCTTCCAAAATCCGGCCGGCAGATTCATTCCATGTACATTTTGATCACTGTGATAAAACCTATCACAGTGATCAAAATAAAAAAATAGTAAATTAACCCCCCCTTTATCACCCCCATAGGTAGGGACAATAATAAAATAAAGAAAATATTTTTTTTTCCCACTAGGGTTAGAACTAGGGTTAGAACTAGGGTTAGGGGTAGGGTTAGGGTTAGGGGTAGGGTTAGGGTTAGGGGTAGGGGTAGGGGTAGGGTTAGAACTAGGGTTAGCGTTAGAATTAGGCTATGTGCACATGGTGCGGATTTGGCTGCGGATCCGCAGCGGATTGGCCGCTGCGGATTCGTAGCAGTGTTCCATCAGGTTTACAGTACCATGTAAACCTATGGAAAACCAAATCCGCTGTGCCCATGGTGCAGAAAATACCACGCGAAAATGCTGTGTTGTATTTTCCGCAGCATGTCAATTCTTTCTGCGGATTCCGCAGCGTTTTACACCTGTTCCTCAATAGGAATCCGCAGGTGAAATCCGCATAAAAAACACTGGAAATCCGCTGTAAATCCGCAGGTAAAACGCAGTGCCTTTTCCTGCGGATTTTTCAAAAATGGTGCGGAAAAATCTCACACGAATCCGCAACGTGGGCACATAGCCTTAGGGTTGGAATTAGAGTTAGGGTTGGAATTAAGGCTAGGGTTGGAAATAGGGTTAAGAATAGGCTTGTGGTTAGGGTTATGGTTAGGGTTAGGGGTGTGTTGGGGTTAAAGTTGTGGTTAGGGTTGGGATTAGGGTTAGGGTTGGGATTAGGGTTAGGGTTGTGGTTAGGGGTGTGTTGGGGTTAGGGTTGTGATTAGGGTTATGGCTAGAGTTGGGATTAGGGTTAGGGGTGTGTTGGGGTTAGTGTTGGAGTTAGAATTGAGGGGTTTCCACTGTTTAGGCACATCAGGGGTCTCCAAACGCAACATGGCGCCACCATTGATTCCAGCCAATCTTGCGTTCAAAAAGTCAAATGGTGCTCCCTCCCTTCCGAGCCCCGACGTGCGCCCAAACATGGTTTACCCCCACATATGGGGTACCAGCATACTCAGGACAAACTGGGCAACAATTATTGGGGTCCAATTTCTCCTGTTACCCTTGCAAAAATAAAAAATTGTTTGCCAAAACATAATTTTAGAGGAATTAAAAATTATTTTTTATTTTCACGGCTCTGCGTTATAAACTTCTGTGAAGCACTTGGGGGTTCAAAGTGCTCACCACACATCTAGATAAGTTCCTTGGGGGGTCTAGTTTCCAAAATGGGGTCACTTGTGGGGGGTTTCTACTGTTTAGGCACATCAGGGGCTCTGCAAATGGAATGTGACACCCGCAGACCACTCCATCAAAGCCTGCATTTCAAAACATTACTACCTCCCTTCCGAGCCCCGACTTGTGCCCAAAGAGTGGTTTACCCCCACATATGGGGTATCAGTGTGCTCAGGACAAACTGGGCAACAACTGTTGTGGTCCAATTTCTCCTGTTACCCTTGTGAAAATAAAAAATTGCTTGCTAAAACATCATTTTTGAGTAAATAAAAATTATTTTTTATTTTAATGGCTCTGCGTTGTAAACTTCTATGAAGCACTTGGGGTTCTAAGTGCTCACTACACATCTAGATAAGTTCCTTGGGGGGTCTAGTTTCCAAAATGGGTTTCCTTGTGGGGGGTTTCTACTGTTTAGGCACATCAGGGGCTATGCAAACGTAACATGATGCCCGCAGACCATTCCATCAAAGCCTGCATTCCAAAACATCACTACTTCCCTTCCGAGCCCCGGCATGTGCCCAAACAGTGGTTTTCCCCCACATATGGGGTATCACCGTACTCAGGAGAAACTAGACAACAACTTTTGGGGTCCAATTTCTCCTGTTACCCTTGGGAAAATAAAAAATTGTGGGCTAACAAAATCATTTTTGAGAAAAGAAAAATTATTTTTTATTTTCATGGCTCTGCGTTATAAACTTCTGTGAAGCACTTGGGGGTTCAAAGTGCTCACCACACATCTAGATTAGTTCCATGGGAGGTCTAGTTTCCAAAATGGGGTCACTTGTGGGGGAGCTCCAATGTTTAGACACACAGGGGCTCTCCAAACGTGACATGGTGTCCACTAATGATTGGAGCTAATTTTCCATTCAAAAAGCCAAATGGCGTGCCTTCCCTTCCAAGCCCTGCCGTGCGCCCAAACAGTGGTTTATCCCCACATATGGGGTATCATCGTACTCAGGACAAACTGGACAACAACATTTGGGGTCCAGCTTCTCCTATTACCCTTGTGAAAATAAAAAATTCCGGGCTAAAAATCATTTTTGAGGAAAGAAAAATTATTTTTTATTTTCACGGTTCTGCGTTATAAACTTCTGTGAAGCACTTGGGGGTTCAAAGTGCTCACTATGCATCTAGATAAGTTCCTTGGGGGGTCTAGTTTCCAAAATGGGGTCACTTGTAGGGGAGCTCCAATGTTTAGGCACACAGGGGCTCTCCAATCGTGACATGGTGTCCGCTAACGATTGGAGCTAATTTTCCATTCAAAAAGTCAAATGGCGCGCCTTCTTTTCCGAGCCTTACCGTGCACCCAAACAGTGGTTTACCCCCACATATGAGGTATTGGCGTACTCAGGAGAAATTGCCCAACAAATTTTAGGATCCATTTTATCCTGTTGCCCATGTGAAAATGAAAACATTGAGGCTAAAAGAAATTTTGTGTGGAAAAAAAGTACTTTTTCATTTTTACGGATCAATTTGTGAAGCACCTGAGGGTTAAAAGTGCTCACTATGCTTCTAGATAAGTTCCTTGGGGGGTCTAGTTTCCAAAATGGGCTCACTTGTGGGGGAGCTCCAATGTTTAGGCACACAGGGGCTTTCCAAACGCGACATGGTGTCCGCTAAAGATTGGAGCCAATTTTTCATTCAAAAAGTCAAATGGCGCTCCTTCCCTTCCGAGCCCTGCCGTGCCCCAAACAGTGGTTTACCCCCACATATGTGGTATCAGCGTACTCAGGAGAAATTGGACAACAACGTTCATGGTCCAGTTTCTCCTTTTACCCTTGGGAAAATAAAAAAATTGTTGCTAAAAAATCATTTTTGTGACTAAAAAGTTAAATGTTCATTTTTTCTTCCATGTTGCTTCTGCTGCTGTGAAACACCTGAAGGGTTAATAAACTTCTTGAATATCGTTTTGAGCACCTTGAGGGGTGCAGTTTTTAGAATGGTGTCACTTTTGGGTATTTTCAGCCATATAGAACCCTCAAACTGACTTCAAATGTGAGGTGGTCCCTAAAAAAAATGGTTTTGTAAATTTTGTTGTAAAAATGAGAAATCATTTGAGAAATGTTTCCAAAATTGTGCTGATGTAAAGTAGACATGTGGGAAATGTTATTTATTAACTATTTTGTGTCACATAACTCTCTGGTTTAACAGAATAAAAATTCAAAATGTGAAAATTGCAAAATTTTCAACATTTTCGCCAAATTTCCATTTTTTTCACAAATAAACTCAGAAATTATCGACCTAAATTTACCTCTATCATGAAGCCCAATATGTCACGAAAAAACAATCTCAGAATCGCTAGGATCCGTTGAAGCGTTCCTGAGTTATTACCTCATAAAGGGACACTGGTCAGAATTGCAAAAAACGGCCAAGTCATTAAGGTCAAAATAGGCTGGGTCATGAAGGGGTTAAACAACTAATTTTCATAAACAGAGTGGCCAGCGTTGAAGTCATATGTCTCCTCAGACTCTTGATAGTGGGAGGAATGAGGACCAGGTTGAGGTTTCAGAGGCCCAGCCTCTTGGCTACTGAGACTGGACCGTGTAAAGACTTTGTGGTGCTGCTTGTGAACACACTGGAGCCTTTGTCTGCCATCCAACCCACAACATCCTTGCACTTGTCTGGGTTCACCAATGGTGTAGTGCGCTGACCAAATTTTGACAGGAAGCTGGAATGAGATCCAGTCACCTTCTGATCTGTAACACTGCATTGGCGGGCGCTACCATATCCATGTACCTTAATGTCACCGTTTCTCAAATTGAATGCATTATGCTTATGAAAAAAAAAATCCTGGCTTTATTTTTCACAAATACCCTAACAGAGGTGTTATGTACAAGTTCACTGTATCTAGCAATGTGTGTAAAAAATTTTTAAGATATCAGCTTTATTACACATGGCAACAACAGTCTCACGGAAATCAGAGGTAAACAGTCACCTTTGCGTATCTCAGCAGCCTTGCTGACACACTGCAACAGTGGACTAATTAAAATTATTGCCACTGTTAAATTGTGACCTTTGCTTTTCTCGGCATAGATTGCACCAGTCGCACAACTGCTAGATAAAAATATGCTATTTACTTTACCAATAGAATTTTTTAGGTTTTTTTTTAGATCGCCTTTATTAGACACGCCAACAGCAGACTCTGGGAAATTGCTGGTAAAAAGTGACGTTTCCATAGCTCAACAGGTTTTGCGACACTCGCACAACTGCTAGATAAATAATAGCTATTTAAGCAATAGAAATATTATTTAGCAATTAGCTTTTAAAAGGGATGTTAGTATATGCTGGTACTGAGGAATATTTTGTAGCTGTAAAAAAATAACTTTTTATAGGCTGCTACACAGGATTATTATGTATCTCCAAAAAATGGTTTTGTATATGCTGGTACTACCTATTATTATTTGCCACTAAAAAGAGCTGGTTTGTATATTATGGTAGTGGATGAAACCTTTCCTATTTCCGCCTAATCCCACGGTTTGTTCCTAATACTAAACCATACAACACAAAATAGCAGAGATCTGCAGCATGTACTTGCAATAATGATAACACCCAGGTGCTTGCCTTTTACTATCTCTCCTATTAAATCTCTCCCTATGCTATCTCCACCTAGCAAAGAACTAATGCTCACAATCTTCAGTCTTCAATCTTAAAATATACTTTTGGAATGATTACCTCTCCCTATATGCTCCTATTACTTTCCTTACACTCACACTATGCTCTTCCCATGCTGTTTCCGGCTGCAATGTGTGCAAGATGGCGCCTGCAGCCATTAAATATCCCCTATGACACTGTAAGGCCAGCCAATCACAGTAATGCCCCAAATGGCAAGACAGCCCAACATGTTCATTGCCTGCAAATAAAGCGCCAAACATGCTGGGCGGGTCATTCGAATATACCGAGGCGAATAGTAAATTTCTCGCCGAGTAACGAATAGCCAGAATAGCTTACTACCCATTCAAGCAATGAATAGTGCACAATGTATTTGCTCCTCTGTCATGCTTCTCAATGGCGAGAGAACATAGCCCAGCATATATGAGAACTAGCTCTTGGAAGATGGAAACTATACTGACCATGAACTAAACCTGCCGCACAACTAGAAGTGGCCGGGTAGCATGCCTACGTTTTTTTATCCCTAGATGCCCAGCGCCAGCCGGAGAACTACCTAATCCTAGCAGAGGAAAAGACAGTCCTGGCTCACCTCTAGATAAATTTTCCCAAAAGGCAGACAGAGGCCCCCACATATATTGGCGGTGATTTTAGATGAAATGACAAACGTAGTATGAAAATAGGTTTAGCAAAAATCGAGGTCCGCTTACTAGATAGCAAGAAGACAGAAAGGGCACTTTCATGGTCAGCAGAAAACCCTATCAAAACACCATCCAGAAATTACTTTAAGACTCTAGCATTAACTCATAACACCAGAGTGGCAATTTCCGCTCACAAGAGCTTTCCAGACACAGTAACGAAACAGCAGCTGTGAACAGGAACAAAATGCAAAAACACACAAGGACAAAAGTCCAACTTAGCTGGGAGTTGTCTAGTAGCAGGAACATGCACAGAAAGGCTTCTGATTACATTGTTGACCGGCATGAAACTGACAGAGGAGCAAGGTTATATAGCGACTCCCACATCCTGATAGGAGCAGGTGAACAGAGGGGATGATGCACACAAGTACAATTCCACAAGTGGCCACCGGGGGAGCCCAGAATCCAATTTCACAACAGTACCCCCCCCTCAAGGAGGGGGCACCGAACCCTCACCAGAACCACCAGGGCGATCAGGATGAGCCCTATGAAAGGCACGGACAAGATCGGAGGCATGAACATCAGAGGCAGTGACCCAAGAATTATCCTCCTGACCGTATCCCTTCCATTTGACCAGATACTGGAGTTTCCGTCTGGAAACACGAGAGTCCAAGATCTTTTCCACAACGTACTCCAACTCACCCTCAACCAACACCGGAGCAGGAGGCTCAACGGAAGGCACAGCCGGTACCTCATACCTGCGCAACAATGACCGATGAAAAACATTATGAATCGAAAAGGATGCAGGGAGGTCCAAACGGAAGGACACAGGGTTAAGAATCTCCAATATCTTGTACGGGCCGATGAACCGAGGCTTAAACTTAGGAGAAGAAACCCTCATAGGGACAAAACGAGAAGACAACCACACCAAGTCCCCAACACAAAGCCGAGGACCAACACGACGACGGCGGTTGGCAAAAAGCTGAGTCTTCTCCTGGGACAACTTCAAATTGTCCACCACCTGCCCCCAAATCTGATGCAACCTCTCCACCACAGCATCCACTCCAGGACAATCCGAAGATTCCACTTGACCGGAGGAAAATCGAGGATGAAACCCCGAATTACAGAAAAACGGGGACACCAAGGTGGCAGAGCTGGCCCGATTATTGAGGGCGAACTCCGCCAAAGGCAAAAAAGCAACCCAATCATCCTGATCCGCAGACACAAAACACCTCAAATATGTCTCCAAGGTCTGATTAGTCCGCTCGGTCTGGCCATTAGTCTGAGGATGGAAAGCAGACGAAAAAGACAAATCTATGCCCATCCTAGCACAGAATGCCCGCCAAAATCTAGACACGAATTGGGTCCCTCTGTCAGAAACGATATTCTCCGGAATACCATGCAAACGAACAACATTTTGAAAAAACAGAGGAACCAACTCGGAAGAAGAAGGCAACTTAGGCAAGGGAACCAGATGGACCATCTTAGAGAAACGGTCACACACCACCCAGATGACAGACATCTTATGAGAAACAGGCAGATCCGAAATAAAATCCATCGAGATGTGCGTCCAAGGCCTCTTCGGGATAGGCAAGGGTAACAACAATCCACTAGCCCGAGAACAACAAGGCTTGGCCCGAGCACAAACGTCACAAGACTGCACAAAGCCTCGCACATCTCGTGACAGGGAAGGCCACCAGAAGGACCTTGCCACCAAATCCCTGGTACCAAAGATTCCAGGATGACCTGCCAACGCAGAAGAATGAACCTCAGAGATGACTCTACTGGTCCAATCATCAGGAACAAACAGTCTACCAGGTGGGCAACGATCAGGTCTATCCGCCTGAAACTCCTGCAAGGCCCGCCGCAGGTCTGGAGAAACGGCAGACAATATCACTCCATCTTTAAGGATACCTGTGGGCTCAGAATTACCAGGGGAGTCAGGCTCAAAACTCCTAGAAAGGGCATCCGCCTTAACATTCTTAGAACCCGGTAGGTAAGACACCACAAAATTAAACCGAGAGAAAAACAACGACCAGCGCGCCTGTCTAGGATTCAGGCGCCTGGCAGACTCAAGGTAAATTAAATTTTTGTGGTCAGTCAATACCACCACCTGATGTCTGGCCCCCTCAAGCCAGTGACGCCACTCCTCAAAAGCCCACTTCATGGCCAAAAGCTCCCGATTCCCAATATCATAATTCCGCTCGGCGGGCGAAAATTTACGGGAAAAAAAAGCACAAGGTCTCATCACGGAGCAGTCGGAACTTCTCTGCGACAACACCGCCCCAGCTCCGATTTCAGAAGCGTCGACCTCAACCTGAAAAGGAAGAGCAACATCAGGCTGACGCAACACTGGGGCGGAAGAAAAGCGGCGCTTGAGCTCCCGAAAGGCCTCCACAGCATCAGGGGACCAATCAGCAACATCAGCACCCTTCTTAGTCAAATCAGTCAATGGTTTTACAACATCAGAAAAACCAGCAATAAATCGACGATAAAAGTTAGCAAAGCCCAAAAATTTCTGAAGACTCTTAAGAGAAGAGGGTTGCGTCCAATCACCAATAGCCTGAACCTTGACAGGATCCATCTCGATGGAAGAGGGGGAAAAAATGTATCCCAAGAAGGAAATCTTTTGAACCCCAAAAACACACTTAGAACCCTTCACACACAAGGAATTAGACCGCAAAACCTGAAAAACCCTCCTGACCTGCTGGACATGAGAGTCCCAGTCATCCGAAAAAATCAGAATATCATCCAGATACACAATCATAAATTTGTCCAAATAATCGCGGAAAATGTCATGCATAAAGGACTGGAAGACTGAAGGGGCATTTGAAAGACCAAAAGGCATCACCAAATACTCAAAATGGCCCTCGGGCGTATTAAATGCGGTTTTCCACTCATCCCCCTGCTTGATTCGCACCAAATTATACGCCCCACGGAGATCAATCTTAGAGAACCACTTGGCCCCCTTTATACGAGCAAACAAATCAGTAAGCAGTGGTAACGGATATTGATATTTAACCGTGATTTTATTCAAAAGTCGATAATCAATACACGGCCTCAAAGAGCCGTCTTTCTTAGACACAAAGAAAAAACCGGCTCCTAAGGGAGATGACGAAGGACGAATATGTCCCTTTTCCAAGGATTCCTTTATATATTCTCGCATAGCCGCGTGTTCAGGCACAGACAGATTAAATAAACGACCCTTAGGGTATTTACTACCCGGGATCAAGTCTATGGCACAATCGCACTCCCGGTGCGGAGGTAGTGAACCAACCTTGGGTTCTTCAAAAACGTCACGAAAGTCAGACAAGAATTCAGGAATCTCAGAGGGAATAGATGATGAAATGGAAACCAAAGGTACGTCCCCATGAGTTCCTTTACATCCCCAGCTTAACACAGACATAGCTCTCCAGTCGAGGACTGGGTTATGAGATTGCAGCCATGGCAATCCCAGCACCAAAACATCATGTAGATTATACAGCACCAGAAAGCGGATAACCTCCTGGTGATCCGGATTAACACGCATAGTCACTTGTGTCCAGTATTGTGGTTTATTACTAGCCAATGGGGTGGAGTCAATCCCTTTCAGAGGTATCGGAGCCTCCAATGGCTCCAAATCATACCCACAGCGTTTGGCAAAGGACCAATCCATAAGACTCAAAGCAGCGCCAGAGTCGACATAGGCGTCCGCGGTAATAGATGACAAAGAACAAATCAGGGTCACAGATAGAATAAACTTAGACTGTAAAGTGCTAATTGAAACAGACTTGTCAGGCTTCTTAGTACGCTTAAAGCATGCTGATATAACATGAGTTGAATCACCACAATAGAAGCACAACCCATTTTTTCGTCTAAAATTCTGCCGCTCGCTTCTGGACAGAATTCTATCACATTGCATATTTTCTGGCGTTTTCTCAGTAGACACCGCCAAATGGTGCACAGGTTTGCGCTCCCGCAGACGCCTATCGATCTGAATAGCCATCGTCATGGACTCATTCAGACTCGCAGGCACAGGGAACCCCACCATAACATCCTTAATGGCATCAGAGAGACCTTCTCTGAAAATCGCCGCCAGGGCGCACTCATTCCACTGAGTAAGCACAGACCATTTGCGGAATTTTTGGCAGTATGTTTCAGCTTCATCTTGCCCCTGAGACAAGGACATCAAGGCCTTTTCCGCCTGAAGCTCTAAATGAGGTTCCTCATAAAGCAACCCCAAGGCCAGAAAAAACGCATCCACATTGAGCAACGCAGGATCCCCTGGTGCCAATGCAAAAGCCCAGTCTTGAGGGTCGCCCCGGAGCAAGGAAATTACAATCCTGACCTGCTGTGCAGGGTCTCCGGCAGAGCGAGACTTCAGGGACAAAAACAATTTGCAATTATTTTTAAAATTTTGAAAGTGAGATCTATTCCCCGAGAAGAATTCAGGCAAAGGAATTCTAGGCTCAGACATAGGTGCATGAACAACAAAATCTTGCAAATTTTGTACCTTTGTGGCGAGATTATTCAAACCTGTAGCTACACTCTGAAGATCCATTTGAAACAGGTGAACACAGAGCCATTCAAGGATAAGAAGGAGAGAAAGAGAGGAAGGCTGCAGTATAGGCAGACTAGCAAGTGATTCAATTAAGAGCACACTCAGAACTAGAGGGAAAAAAAAAAAAAAAAAAAAAATTGTAGCAGACTTCTTTTTTCTCTCCTTTCTCAGCCAGTAATTTAACCCTTTTTTTTTTTGGGCCGGTCAAACTGTCATGCTTCTCAATGGCGAGAGAACATAGCCCAGCATATATGAGAACTAGCTCTTGGAAGATGGAAACTATACTGACCATGAACTAAACCTGCCGCACAACTAGAAGTGGCCGGGTAGCATGCCTACGTTTTTTTATCCCTAGATGCCCAGCGCCAGCCGGAGAACTACCTAATCCTAGCAGAGGAAAAGACAGTCCTGGCTCACCTCTAGAGAAATTTTCCCAAAAGGCAGACAGAGGCCCCCACATATATTGGCGGTGATTTTAGATGAAATGACAAACGTAGTATGAAAATAGGTTTAGCAAAAATCGAGGTCCGCTTACTAGATAGCAAGAAGACAGAAAGGGCACTTTCATGGTCAGCAGAAAACCCTATCAAAACACCATCCAGAAATTACTTTAAGACTCTAGCATTAACTCATAACACCAGAGTGGCAATTTCCGCTCACAAGAGCTTTCCAGACACAGTAACGAAACAGCAGCTGTGAACAGGAACAAAATGCAAAAACACACAAGGACAAAAGTCCAACTTAGCTGGGAGTTGTCTAGTAGCAGGAACATGCACAGAAAGGCTTCTGATTACATTGTTGACCGGCATGAAACTGACAGAGGAGCAAGGTTATATAGCGACTCCCACATCCTGATAGGAGCAGGTGAACAGAGGGGATGATGCACACAAGTACAATTCCACAAGTGGCCACCGGGGGAGCCCAGAATCCAATTTCACAACACTCCTCACTAGTAATGATGTATGAGGCACAGAACGAAGAGGAGCAAGATGAACAGGGACCATTTACAACATTAATAGGCTTGTCATCCATAGATGGCATGGAGGGTGGGTTCCTGTACCAACAGCAGCCAGGTACACAACTGTCCAGCCAGGGGAGGGGACAGATTTGAAGGATGAGGAGAAGGAACTATGTTCACAGCAAGGTGGCACTCAAAGCAGCTCATGGGCATCACTGGAGTGTGGCTTAGGGAATACAGAGGACCCAGACCATACATGCTCCATTGAGGACAGCTTTATGTTGTCTCTGGGCAGCCTGGCACACATGAGCCAATGTATGCTGCTGCGCCTGCACAATAACCATTAGGCACTACTGTCTGGCTTCCCACCTGACAGTGGGGGCTATGTGGAAGGATAAGGTAGAGGAGGAGGAAGTTGCCCTTGATGTTAGGGCACTGGAAGCACCTTGAAAGGCATTGTTAGCATGGCCAAATGTGAAAAACTTCCTTAGCACGTCACAACATCCAGCACCACAATCTTCCACTTGAACCTCCACGTCCTGGTTCAAGATAATATTTTTTTTTGTTATATGGTATTTTAGGTAATTTTTTCCTTTCCACATTTGTTTGCTGGGCAATTGTACTGCTCTTATTTCCATTGTGCTTTTTTTTTTTTCAGCCGAACAATTAATTTCAGCAGAACACTACCAACCCTAACTTCCACGGGTCCACTCATCCCTAGCTATGAGATTCACAGATCTCATTCTCAGAGCCATGATTTTCATGGATATCTGAAAGAATCTAACAAAAATCTGGCATCACACAGCCAAAACCACATTCTCACATTCGTGTGATAAGGTATTTTACAAATAACAGTATAACTCCAAATCTTACAGTATACAGTGGGTACAGAAAGTATTCATACCCCTTTAAATTTTTCACTTTTGTTTCATTGCAACCATTTGGTAAATTCAAAAAAGTTCATTTTTTTCTCATTAATGTACAGTCTGCACCCCATCTTGACTGAAAAAACAAAAATGTAGTAATTTTTGCACATTTATTAAAAAAGAAAAACTGAAATATCACATGGTCATAAGTATTCTTTGCTCAGTATAGGAAGACTTCTGGTGGTCTTAAACTTCTTCCATGTGCCTTGCCACAATTCTGTCTCCGAGCTCCTTGGCCAGTTCCTTTGACTTCATGATCCTCATTTGGTCTGACATGCACTGTGAGCTGTGAGGTCTTATATAGACAGGTGTGTACCTTTCCAAATCAAGTCGTATCAGTTTAATTAAACACAGCTGGACTACATTGAAGGAGTATAATCATCCCAAGGAGGATCACAAAGAAATGGACAGCATGTGACTTAAATATGAGTGTCTGAGCAAAGGTGATTTTTCAGTTTTCTTTTTTAATAAATTTGCAAAAATTACTACATTTCTGTTTTTTTTCAGTCAAGATAGGGTGCAGAGTGAACATTAATGAGAAAAAAATGAACTTTTTTGAATTTACCAAATGGCTGCAATGAAACAAAGAGTGAAAAATGTAAAGGAGTCTGAATACTTTCCGTACCCACTGTAGATATAGAATGAATATTTCCATCCAGGTGACTTTGTCTGTTCAGTCATTTTCTGTTCTTTCTTCTCCATCTTGTCAGACCTTCATGTCAGCATCTTCAAGTCACAACTCGTCTTGTCACACTGATCATCAGCTCTGAAAATAACAGTCACATATTGTATACATACTGTACATTTGTCTCCACTAGACTGCGCCCCTGAATACAAATATGACCACACCATTACTATACTATTAGCCACACACTATTTAAAATATAACTGGATAACCCCGCACTGTGATCCCAATTAACTATAATTTCCGCTGCCCAAAAAACATAAATCAATCAGTCTCTGTAACTCATCCCCAATTAACGTTAAAGCGTAACCATCATTTTTTTTTTTTTTTTATAAATCAATACTACAATTTAAAATAAGCAACTTTGTAATACGTCTTATCAGAGAGATTTGCTTCCTTCTCTTCCAAAATTGATCAGACATTGTCAAAATTTTCAATTCTTAGGTAGAATTTGTATTCAGTGAAGACAGACTTTCCCAACACTGAGAAAGGAGAAAGCAGCTGCTACTTATAAGACAGTAGGGGATAGAGGAGAGATGAGTTCTGCCTCCAGTTCCCTCCTTACATCTACGGTAAATAGAATTGTGTCCTTAGCAACAGTCATCTCTTACAGCATCTCAGTAATGGTAACTCATAAACCCCTTCACTCACATGCCTGTTTTCACCTTCGTGACCAGGCAATTTTTTCAATTCTGACCAGTGTCTCTTCATGAGGTAATAACTCTGGAACGCTTTCAAATATCCCAATGATTCTGAGACTGTTTGTCATGACATGTTGTACTTCATATTAGTGGTAAATTTAGGTCGATATGATTTGCGTTTATTTATAAAATTATTGAAAAATTGATACCAAATTTGAAACTATTGCATTTTTCAAACTTTGAAATTTTATGCCTGGACAGTTGTATCACACAAAATAGTTAATAAATAAAATTTACCACATATCTAATTTACATGAACATCATTTTTAAAATGTAATTTGTTTTGTTACAAAGGGTTAATAGTTAATCAGAAATTTCTGATTTTTCCATACAAATTTACGAAAAACAATTTGTTTGGTACCATATCACCTATAAAGTGACTTTGAGGAGCCTATGACGAAGAAAATACCTTAAAAATTACATCATTTTAAAAACTACACTCCTCAATGTTCTCAAAACAACATTCAAGAAGGTTATTAATCCTTAAGGTGCTTCACAAGAATTAAAGCAAGGTGGAAGGAAAAAAATGAAATTAAGATTTTTTGTGCAATTTTTCCTGAGTGCATCGATAGCCCATATGTCCTGTAAAACTATGGTTTGGGCATACGGCAAGCCTCAGAAGGGCAGGAGCACCATTTGACTTTTGTAGTGCAAAACTGGATGGAATAGATAGCGGATGCCATGTCACATTTGTAGAGCCCCCGATATACCTAAACAGTGGAAACCCCCACAAGTGACACCATTTTGGAAACTACACCCCTCAAGGAATATATATAGCGGTGTGGTGAGCACCTTTAACCCACGGTTGCTTCACAGAATTTGATAACGTTGAGCCATGAAAATGAAACTTTAGATTTTTCCACCAAAAATATTGCTTTATTCCCAGATTTTTAATTTTCTCAATGGTAACAGGAGAAAATGGACCACCTAATTTGTTGCTAATTTTCTCCTGAGTACACTGATAGCCCATACGTGGTGGTAAATTACTATTTGGGCACAATGCTGAGCTCCGAAAGGAAAGAGCGACGTTTTTGAGTGCAGACTTTGATGGAATGGTCTGTGGGTGCCTTATTGAACCCTTCAATTAACTTATATAGTGTAGTGCAACAGTAGCACACTTGTGCAGTGATGAGGCAGTGACCCACAAAAGTTCAAACACAAAACTCCTTTAATGTGTTTCTTCACAGCATTAAATGTTCCTATTCACACACAAGTGCATATAATCTCAGTATTAATGTTCATTTCACCGCACTACATACTACACGGTATACTTCCATTTACAGTCACTAAATACGCTGACCTTCCCTTTGACAAGTAGCCATGGGCGACTGCACCGCCGTATCAATGTCTTTTACTCACAGCCTTACACAGTCCTTGATATCCTCCGGATTACAGACAGGTACCATATCCACCTGTTTGCAGCCATTAAACACACCAGTCCTCTTTTGGGCAGAGGACAGTCTACCTTCGGTTCACCTCCGGGCACAAGACAGTACACCTCCGAGACCAGTTACCATGGACGGCAGCATCGCTGTGTAAGCTGTGGGTGCCAGGCCTATTGGCTTCGCTCTGTCCTGTTTCTTTTCACACAGACAAACCTCTGCTCTGCACTCACCTACACCAACTGAATCTGGCCATGACACACCCATACCCTTTACTGCATATCTTTTAACAAAGAAACCTGTAGCCTTCAGCCACATGGAAACCTGAGTCTGGAATGAAACCGGCTGCACGACTACCATCCTGCAGTCCGATTCACAACACAACATCCCAGAGCAGGTCTCCCCTACATTTGCCTTCGACACTAGCATGTCCAAGACTAACACTTTTATTATTTCTAGTCTGCATTGCAGCCACCGCTACGCCCGTGACTGCCATGCACTCCTATGGCCTTCATACGCTTCAATGCACAACCTGGGGAGAACAAACAGCGCATCCTACATGTGACACCAGGCACTGCCTCACAATAGTGATGTGTAGGGTTGAGCGAAACGGGTCGATCATTTTCAAAAGTCGCCGACTTTTGGCTAAGTCGGCGTCTCATGAAACCCGATCCGACCCCTGTGCTTGTCGGCCATGCGGTACGCGACTTTCGCGCCAAAGTCGCGTTTCAATGACGCGAAAAGCGCCATTTCTCAGCCAATGAAGGTGAACGCAGAGTGTGGGCAGCGTGATGACATAGATCCTGGTCCCCACCATCTTAGAGAAGGGCATTGCAGTGATTGGCTTGCTGTCTGCGGCGTCACAGGGGCTATAAAGGGGCGTTCCCGCCGACCGCCATCTTACTGCTGCTGATCTGAGCTTAGGGACAGGTTGCTGCCGCTTCGTCAGAAGCAGGGAGAGCGTTAGGCAGGGTCCACTAACCACCAAACCGCTTGTGCTGCAGCGATTTCCACTGTCCAACACCACCTTCGGTGTGCAGGGACTGTGGAAGCTATTTTTTTTTTTTTTTCCCCTCAGCGCTGTAGCTCATTGGGCTGCCCTAGAAGGCTCCGTGATAGCTGTATTGCTGTGTGTACGCCACTGTGGAAACCAACTGCTTTTTTCACAGCACATATCCTCTTGTTCCTTCCTTTCTGCACAGCTATCTTTTTTGTTTGTCCACACTTTTTATTTAATTTGTGCATCAGTCCACTCCTATTGCTGCCTGCCATACCTGGCTTACATTACTGCAGGGAGATAGTAATTGTAGGACAGTCCCTGTTTTTTTTTTGTTTTTTTTGTGGGAGATTAAGATTGGCATTTCTGCTACAGTGCCATCCCTGTGTGTGCCATCTCTCACTGAGTGGGCCATAGAAAGCCTATTTATTTTTTCCGTGATTTGTGTTCTAAATTCTACCTCAACACAAAAACACTACATCAATCAGTGGGAGAAAAATATTGGCCTCAGTCAGGGCTTGTGTGCCACTGCTGTGTGTGCTATCTCTCATTCAGTGGGCTATAGCAAGCCTATTTTTTTTTTTTTTTTTAATATTATTTGGTTTCTAAAGTCTCCCTGAAAAAAAAAAAAAAAACCTAAAAAAACAGTGGGAGAGTAATATTGCCCTTTCAGCTTGTGTGCCAGTCTTGACTCCTGGGTGTGCCACCTCTCTCCCTCTCATTCAGTGGGCCATAGAAAGCCTATTTATTTTTTTTTTTAAATATTATTGGGTTTCTAAAGTCTCCCTTAAAAAACAAAAAATACATACAAAAACAGTGGGAGAGTAATATTGCCCTTTCAGCTTGTGTGCCAGTCTTGACTCCTGGGTGTGCCACCTCTCTCCCTCTCATTCAGTGGGCCATAGAAAGCCTATTTATTTATTTTTTTTAAATATTATTGGGTTTCTAAAGTCTCCCTTAAAAAACAAAAAATACATAAAAAAACAGTGGGAGAGTAATATTGCCCTTTCAGCTTGTGTGCCAGGCTTGACTCCTGGGTGTGCCACCTCTCTCCCTCTCATTCAGTGGGCCATAGAAAGCCTATTTATTTTTTTTTTAAAATATTATTGGGTTTCTAAAGTCTCCCTTAAAAAACAAAAAATACATAAAAAAACAGTGGGAGAGTAATATTGCCCTTTCAGCTTGTGTGCCAGTCTTGACTCCTGGGTGTGCCACCTCTCTCCCTCTCATTCAGTGGGCCATAGAAAGCCTATTTATTTATTTTTTTAAATATTATTGGGTTTCTAAAGTCTCCCTTAAAAAAAAAAAAAAACATAAAAAAACAGTGGGAGAGTAATATTGCCCTTTCAGCTTGTGTGCCAGTCTTGACTCCTGGGTGTGCCACCTCTCTCTCATTCAGTGGGCCATAGAAAGCATTTTTTTTTTTTTCCTTGATTTGTGTTCTAAAATCTACCTCAACACAAAAACACTACTTCAATCAGTGGGAGAAAAATATTGGCCTCAGTCAGGGCTTGTGTGCCACTGCTGTGTGTGCTATCTCTCATTCAGTGGGCTATAGAAAGCCTATTTATTTATTTATTTTTTTTCTTATTATTTGGTTTCTAAAGTCTCCCTGAAAAAAAAAAAAAAAAACATAAAAAAACAGTGGGAGAGTAATATTGCCCTTTCAGCTTGTGTGCCAGTCTTGACTCCTGGGTGTGCCACCTCTCTCCCTCTCATTCAGTGGGCCATAGAAAGCCTATTTATTTTTTTTAAAAAATATTATTGGGTTTCTAAAGTCTCCCTTAAAAAACAAAAAATACATAAAAAAACAGTGGGAGAGTAATATTGCCCTTTCAGCTTGTGTGCCAGGCTTGACTCCTGGGTGTGCCACCTCTCTCCCTCTCATTCAGTGGGCCATAGAAAGCCTATTTATTTTTTTTTTTAAATATTATTGGGTTTCTAAAGTCTCCCTTAAAAAACAAAAAATACATAAAAAAACAGTGGGAGAGTAATATTGCCCTTTCAGCTTGTGTGCCAGGCTTGACTCCTGGGTGTGCCACCTCTCTCCCTCTCATTCAGTGGGCCATAGAAAGCCTATTTATTTTTTTTTTTAAATATTATTGGGTTTCTAAAGTCTCCCTTAAAAAACAAAAAATACATAAAAAAACAGTGGGAGAGTAATATTGCCCTTTCAGCTTGTGTGCCAGTCTTGACTCCTGGGTGTGCCACCTCTCTCTCATTCAGTGGGCCATAGAAAGCATTTTTTTTTTTTTCCTTGATTTGTGTTCTAAAATCTACCTCAACACAAAAACACTACATCAATCAGTGGGAGAAAAATATTGGCCTCAGTCAGGGCTTGTGTGTCACTGCTGTGTGTGCTATCTCTCATTCAGTGGGCTATAGAAAGCCTATTTATTTATTTATTTTTTTTCTTATTATTTGGTTTCTAAAGTCTCCCTGAAAAAAAAAAAAAAAACATAAAAAAACAGTGGGAGAGTAATATTGCCCTTTCAGCTTGTGTGCCAGTATTGACTCCTGGGTGTGCCACCTCTCTCCCTCTCATTCAGTGGGCCATAGAAAGCCTATTTATTTTTTTTTTTAAATATTATTGGGTTTCTAAAGTCTCCCTTAAAAAACAAAAAATACATAAAAAAACAGTGGGAGAGTAATATTGCCCTTTCAGCTTGTGTGCCAGTCTTGACTCCTGGGTGTGCCACCTCTCTCTCTCATTCAGTGGGCTATAGAAAGCCTATTTTTTTTTTATTTTTTTTTTTTTTTATATTATTTGGTTTCTAAAGTCTCCCTGAAATAAAAAAAAAACTTAAAAAAACAGTGGGAGAGTAATATTGCCCTTTCAGCTTGTGCGCCAGTCTTGACTCCTGGGTGTGCCACCTCTCTCTCTCTAATTGTGGGCCATAGAAAGCCTTTTTTTTTTTTTTTTTTTTAATATTATTTGGTTTCTAAAGTCTCCCTGAGAAAAAAAAATAAATAAATTAGGTGGGAGATTAATATTGACATTAGTGCTTGAGTGACAGTCCTGCGTGTGTGTCATCTCTGTGATTTTGTGCCACAGAAAACAGAGTGTGTAACATTGTGCCTGATTTTCCTTGTGGTCTCACCAACCTGTTAAGGGATATTGAAATCATACTGAAGTTATAGCTCACCGTGTAAGTTGTTTGACAGCAACAAATAAAGTTACTTTGGTTAAGATTTTAAAGCAATGAGGAAGTCTGGTGCAAGAGGTCGTCGTGGGCGTTCATTGTCAGCTGGTAATGATGGTAGTGGTAGTGGAGCATCAGGTGGTCGTGGGGATAAAAATATTCCACCTAAGTCTGGAGCTGTGGAGCCAGTTTCGTCGTCAGGCTACACAAGGCCTCAAACGCTCTCTTTTCTGGGAGTAGGAAAACCGCTTTTAAAGGCGGAGCAGCAACAGCAAGTTTTGGCTTACATTGCAGACTCAGCCTCTAGCTCTTTTGCCTCCTCTTCCGAAACTGGTAAATGTAAAAGCAGCGCGTCGCTTGTGGATGTTCACGGTCAGGGACAAGTCGCTTCCTTGTCCTCCTCAGCAAAAACTACAACAAGAGAGAAGGATGCAGCAGGCGACACAACGGGTCACTCCATGGAGCTCTTTACACATACCGTCCCTGGCTTAGAAAGTGAAACATTTAACAGGCCATGCCCATTACAAGTATATTCTGACATGGAGTGCACTGATGCACAGCCACAGCCAGAGTACTATGCTGCTCCTTTGACTCAGACCACCACATTGCCCTCTCAGGGTACAGATCCACAATCAGACCCTGATGAGACTATGTTGCCCCGCCACGAACGCTATACCACCGACCGACACAGTGACACAGATGAAGTTGCACACGAGCTCGAAGAGGAGGTAATAGATGACCCAGTTATTGACCCCGATTGGCAGCCATTGGGGGAACAGGGTGCAGGCGGCAGTAGTTCAGAAGCGGAGGTGGAGGAGGGGCCGCAGCAGGCATCAACATCGCAACAGGTTCCATCTGCCGGGCCCGTATCTGGCCCAAAACGCGTGTCAAAGCCAAAACCTGTTGGAGCACAGCGTTGCCATCCGGTTAAAGCTCAGTCTGCAATCCCTGAAAAGGGATCCGAGTCTAGGAAGAGTGCAGTCTGGCATTTTTTTAAACAACATCCAACTGATCAGCGCAAAGTCATCTGTCAAAAATGTTCAACTAGCTTAAGCAGAGGTCAGAATCTGAAAAGTCTAAATACTAGTTGCATGCATAGACACTTAACCACCATGCATTTTCAAGCCTGGACTAACTACCAAACGTCCCTCAAGGTTGTAGCACCCTCGGCCAATGAAGCTAGTCAGCAACGCAACATCCCTTCCGTCACTGTAAGGCCACCATTTTCCGCACCACCGGCAGTATCTGTGCAGGTTTCTTTGCCAGCCAAAAGCAGTCAGGGTCAGGGAATCACCAGTTTTGTAGGAGGAAATATTGCATCTAGGGCACCGGCGGAAACAATACCGTCTCCAACTGTCTCTCAGTCTGCCATGTACACCGGCACACCCGAAAGTTCCACGATCTCCAGCTCTCCAGTCCAGCTCACCCTACATGAGACTCTGGTTAGAAAAAGGAAGTACTTATCCTCGCATCCGCGTACACAGTGTTTTAACGCCCACATAGCTAGACTAATCTCGTTAGAGATGATGCCCTACCGGTTAGTTGAAAGCGAAGCTTTCAAAGCCCTGATGGAGTACGCTGAACCACGATACGAGCTACCCAGTCGACACTTTTTTTCCAGAAAAGCCATCCCAGCCCTGCACCAGCATGTTAAACAGCGCATCGTCCATGCACTCAGGCAATCTGTGAGTACAAAGGTGCACCTGACTACAGATGCATGGACCAGTAGGCATGGCCAGGGACGTTATGTGTCCATCACGGCACACTGGGTGAATGTGGTGGATGCAGGGTCCACAGGCGACATCAATTTAGGGACAGTTGTGCCTAGCCCACGGTCTAGGAAACAGTTGGCTGTAGGCGTTCGCACCCCCTCCTCCTCCTCCTCCTCGTCCTCCTGCAGAAGCTACAGCTCTTCCACAGAACGCAGTCTGCCAACCACTCCATCGGCAGATGACACTGTTGCACACCAGTTGTCCCATTATGGGCCAGCTACTGCCAAGCGTCAGCAGGCTGTATTGGCTATGAAGTGCTTGGGCGACAACAGACACACCGCGGAAGTTCTGTCCGAGTTCTTGCAACAAGAAACACAGTCGTGGCTGGGCACAGTAGATCTTGAGGCAGGCAAGGTAGTGAGTGATAACGGAAGGAATTTCATGGCTGCCATCTCCCTTTCCCAACTGAAACACATTCCTTGCCTGGCTCACACCTTAAACCTGGTGGTGCAGTGCTTATTGAAAACTTATCCTGGGTTCTCCGACCTGCTCCTCAAAGTGCGTGCACTTTGCTCACATATCCGACGTTCGCCTGTACACGCCAGCCGTATGCAGACCTATCAGCGGTCTTTGAACCTTCCCCAGCATCGCCTAATCATAGACGTTGCAACAAGGTGGAACTCAACACTGCACATGCTTCAGAGACTGTGCGAACAGAGGCGTGCTGTTATTTATTTGTGGGAGGATACACGGGCAGGCAGTAGGATGGCAGACATGGAGTTGTCAGGTGTGCAGTGGTCTAAGATACAAGACATGTGTCAAGTCCTTCAGTGTTTTGAGGAATGCACATGGCTGGTTAGTGCAGACAACGCCGTAATAAGCATGAGCATCCCCCTAATGCGTCTGCTGATGCAAAGTTTGACGCACATAAAGGAGCAGGCGTCTGCACCAGAGGAAGAGGAAAGCCTTGATGACAGTCAGCCATTGTCTGGTCAGGGCAGTGTACAGGACGAGGTAGCGGGCGAAGAGGAGGTGGAGGACGAGGAGGATGATGGGGATGAGTATATTTTTAATGCCGAACCTTTCCCGGGGGCACAGGAAATTGGTTGCGTGTCACGGCCGGGTTCTGGTTTTTTGAGGGACACAAGTGACGTAGATTTGCCTGCAACTGCCCCTCAACCAATCACAACCGGAGATTTTACAACTGGAACTTTGGCCCACATGGCGGATTATGCCTTACGTATCCTAAAAAGGGACACACGCATTACGAAAATGATGAACGATGACGATTACTGGTTGGCCTGCCTCCTTGATCCACGCTATAAAGGCAAATTGCAAAATATTATGCCACATGAGAACTTGGAACTAATATTAGCAACCAAACAATCAACTCTTGTTGACCGTTTGCTTCAGGCATTCCCAGCACACAGCGCACGTGATCGTTCTCACACGAGCTCCAGGGGGCAGCAGACTAGGAGTGTTAGGGGTGCACACATCAGAAGTGGCGTTGGACAGAGGGGTTTTCTGACCAGGTTGTGGAGTGATTTTGCTATGACCGCAGACAGGACAGGTACTGCTGCATCAATTGAAAGTGACAGGAGACAACATTTGTCCAGTATGGTTACTAACTATTTTTCATCCCTTATCGATGTTCTCCCTCAACCGTCATTCCCATTTGATTACTGGGCCTCCAAATTAGACACCTGGCCAGAATTGGCAGAATATGCATTGCAGGAGCTTGCTTGCCCGGCAGCAAGTGTCCTATCAGAAAGAGTATTCAGTGCTGCAGGTTCAATATTAACCGAAAAAAGGACTCGTCTGGCTACCCAAAATGTTGACGATCTAACATTCATTAAAATGAACCACAACTGGATTTCGAAATCTTTTGCCCCACCTTGCCCGGCCGACACCTAGCTTTCCTATGAAAGGCTCTTGCCTGTGAATTACTTTTCTAATGTCTAATTTGCTGCAGCTGATTGTACAGCATACGACATGTTTACACCTCCCTAAATGGCCAAACTCCCCACACGGGGCCGTGGTATCGCGACTTGGCGCAAGCACCCGTGAGACTGCTGTTTGTCTGAAGAGGTGGGTGTGCTCGCTTTTGGTTGACGGCATTGCTACTGGGTCCCTCATAGTACAATGTAGTGTCTCTGGCGGTGGTGGTGCACACCCAACGTCAGACACACCGTTGTAACATGAGGGGCCCTGGGGCGGTCCCGCCGGCCTCTAGAGAGTTCCCCCCTACCCCAGCTCAAAATGTGCTCTACCACATGCAAAATTATGTCGCACAGCTCCACCAATCTTTAGTCTATTCGCTGACATCATTCAATGTCTGGCACTGACAATACAAATTTGTAGACATCTACGATGCAACTTAAAGTAGTCTGTGTCTGTGTCCTATATTGGCACCATTAAATAGTTACTGCCAAATTACTATGTCAGAAACTCAGCAGATGAGCCCACCCCTGTACCTAAGTATGCCACCTTTTTTTTTGTTTTGGTTGTTTTGCGAGACATTAACATCTATTTATATTTTGGGAGTACTGGGACAGACACTCCTTGCACTACTCCTCCACTCACCACCAAGCTGCCCGTGTATCCATGTAACCGCTGTAAAACTGCCATGAGCCTATTGTTTGTTATTTTAGGCCTTTGAAGCCTGTCTGCGGTCCCTCCTTCCACTAGTCCTCCACTGACCAGACCACTGCTGCCCGTGTACCCCTGGAACCAATTATAAAGTGCCTACAGCCAGCCCATTTTTTTATGTTAGGCCTTTGAAGCCTGTCTGCGGTCCCTCCTTCCACTAGTCCTCCACTGGCCAGACCACTGCTGCCCGTGTACCCCTGGAACCAATTATAAAGTGCCTACAGCCAGCCCATTTTTTTATGTTAGGCCTTTGAAGCCTGTCTGCGGTCCCTCCTTCCACTAGTCCTCCACTGGCCAGACCACTGCTGCCCGTGTACCCCTGGAACCAATTATAAAGTGCCTACAGCCAGCCCATTTTCTTATGTTAGGCCTTTGAAGCCTGTCTGCGGTCCCTACTTTAAATACTCCTCCACTGACCACCAAGCTGCCTGCCCGTGTATCCATGTAACCGCTGTAAAACTGCCATGAGCCTATTGTTTGTTATTTTAGGCCTTTGAAGCCTGTCTGCGGTCCCTCCTTCCACTAGTCCTCCACTGACCAGACCACTGCTGCCCGTGTACCCCTGGAACCAATTATAAAGTGCCTACAGCCAGCCCATTTTCTTATGTTAGGCCTTTGAAGCCTGTCTGCGGTCCCTACTTTAAATACTCCTCCACTGACCACCAAGCTGCCTGCCCGTGTATCCATGTAACCGCTGTAAAACTGCCATGAGCCTATTGTTTGTTATTTTAGGCCTTTGAAGCCTGTCTGCGGTCCCTCCTTCCACTAGTCCTCCACTGACCAGACCACTGCTGCCCGTGTACCCCTGGAACCAATTATAAAGTGCCTACAGCCAGCCCATTTTCTTATGTTAGGCCTTTGAAGCCTGTCTGCGGTCCCTACTTTAAATACTCCTCCACTGACCACCAAGCTGCCTGCCCGTGTATCCATGTAACCGCTGTAAAACTGCCATGAGCCTATTGTTTGTTATGTTAGGCCTTTGATAGCCTGTCTGCGGTCCCTACTTTAAATACTCCTCCACTCACCACCAAGCTGCCTGCCCGTCTATCCATGTAACCGCTGTAAAACTGCAATGAGCCTATTGTTTGTTATTTTAGGCCTTTGATAGCCTGTCTGCGGCCCCTACTTGCAATACTCCTCCACTGACCACAATGCTGCCTGGAGTGCCTGCCTGTGTATCCATGTAACCGATGTAAAACTGCCATGACTGCCTACTGTTTGTTATTTTAGGCCTTTGATAGCCTGTCTGCAGCCCCTACTTGCAATACTCCTCCACTGACCACACCAATGCTGCCCGTGTACCCCTGGAACCTATTTAAAAGTTCATAGAGCCTAGTTATATATTTTATTTACTATTAATAAGGCCATGATGGACTACGCTGTACCACGCTACAAGCTAACCAGTCGACACTTCTTTTGCGAGAAAAGCCATCCCAACCCTCCACCAGCATGTAGAAGACCGCATTGTCCATGCACTCTGGCAATCTGTGAGTACAAAGGTGCACCTGACAACAGACGCATGGACCTGTAGGCATGGCCACGGAAGATTACGTGTCCATTACGGTGCAATGGGTTAATGTGGTGGATGCATGGTCCACAGGGGACAGCCTACTAAGTCTGTCTGCAGTCCCTAATTCAAATTGTCCTCCACTGTCTAAATCGGAGCTTCCACCTTCTGGCTTTCGGCCTATAGTATCAGAAATTAAACTGCATTTGGCCTTCAACTTTGGTTAGGGCCTACTAACGGCTTCTGCCCCTCCCTGGTGTTGCCCTCAACTAAATAAAGCTGAGCTTCAACCTTCCGGCTCTCATTAAGTGGTTTTAAAAAAAAAAAATGGTGGTTAGGGCCTACTAACGGCTTCTGCCCCTCCCTGGTGTTGCCCTAAACTAAATAAAGCTGAGCTTCAACCTTCTGCTCCAAATTACCATTTTAAAAAATGCAATAGGCTTTTTCGGCCTACTAAAGGTGTCTGTCTGTGTGCCCCTGCCTGGTGTTGCCCTCAACTAAATAAAGCTGAGCTTCAACCTTCTGCTCCAAATTACCATTTTAAAAAATGCAATAGGCTTTTCCGGCCTACTAAAGGTGTCTGTCTGTGTGCCCCTGCCTGGTGTTGCCCTCAACTAAATAAAGCTGAGCTTCAACCTTCTGCTCCAAATTACCATTTTAAAAAATGCAATAGGCTTTTCCGGCCTACTAAAGGTGTCTGTCTGTGTGCCCCTGCCTGGTGTTGTCCTCAACTAAATAAAGCTGAGCTTCAACCTTCCGGCTCTCATTAAGTGGTTTTAAAAAAAAAAAATGGTGGTTAGGGCCTACTAACGGCTTCTGCCCCTCCCTGGTGTTGCCCTCAACTAAATAAAGCTGAGCTTCAACCTTCTGCTCCAAATTACCATTTTAAAAAATGCAATAGGCTTTTCCGGCCTACTAAAGGTGTCTGTCTGTGTGCCCCTGCCTGGTGTTGCCCTCAACTAAATAAAGCTGAGCTTCAACCTTCTGCTCCAAATTACCATTTTAAAAAATGCAATAGGCTTTTCCGGCCTACTAAAGGTGTCTGTCTGTGTGCCCCTGCCTGGTGTTGCCCTCAACTAAATAAAGCTGAGCTTCAACCTTCTGCTCCAAATTACCATTTTAAAAAATGCAATAGGCTTTTCCGGCCTACTAAAGGTGTCTGTCTGTGTGCCCCTGCCTGGTGTTGTCCTCAACTAAATAAAGCTGAGCTTCAACCTTCCGGCTCTCATTAAGTGGTTTTAAAAAAAAAAAAGGGTGGTTAGGGCCTACTAACGGCTTCTGCCCCTCCCTGGTGTTGCCCTAAACTAAATAAAGCTGAGCTTCAACCTTCTGCTCCAAATTACCATTTTAAAAAATGCAATAGGCTTTTCCGGCCTACTAAAGGTGTCTGTCTGTGTGCCCCTGCCTGGTGTTGTCCTCAACTAAATAAAGCTGAGCTTCAACCTTCTGCTCCAAATTACCATTTTAAAAAATGCAATAGGCTTTTCCGGCCTACTAAAGGTGTCTGTCTGTGTGCCCCTGCCTGGTGTTGTCCTCAACTAAATAAAGCTGAGCTTCAACCTTCTGCTCCAAATTACCATTTTAAAAAATGCAATAGGCTTTTCCGGCCTACTAAAGGTGTCTGTCTGTGTGCCCCTGCCTGGTGTTGTCCTCAACTAAATAAAGCTGAGCTTCAACCTTCCGGCTCTCATTAAGTGGTTTTAAAAAAAAAAAAGGGTGGTTAGGGCCTACTAACGGCTTCTGCCCCTCCCTGGTGTTGCCCTCAACTAAATAAAGCTGAGCTTCAACCTTCTGCTCCAAATTACCATTTTAAAAAATGCAATAGGCTTTTCCGGCCTACTAAAGGTGTCTGTCTGTGTGCCCCTCCCTGGTGTTGTCCTCAACTGAACAAAGCTGAGCTTCCACATTCTGGCTTTCGCCCTATACTATCAGATATTAAACTGCATTTGGCCTACTAGTGTGGTTATGCCCTTGAAACAGTGTCTGCTGCTCTTGGGTTTGCTACTCCACTGAACAAAGCAATGCCGCCTGTTTAGTCCTGTTACCAATTTTGAACTGCATGTAGCCTACTTTATTCTTTGGCCCTATATCTGTTTCCTCCTCATCCTGCCCATTGCCCAGCCACTGCTAAATGAGTCTGCTGGTACATTGACCTAGACCACTACATTCCCCTTGTACTCTACACAGCCAGAATCTGACCCTGCTGAAAGTAAGGTTCCCCTTCCCGCATGTTATACCACCTTACACAGGGACAAAGAGGAAGGTGCAGATGAAAGTGCAGGTTCCTTCATCAGGTGGGGGGGCATACTCGTTGGCGACGTCACTGGCACAGGGCCCCTCAGAGTACGCAAAAGTGTCGCTGCTGGTGGGAGGCGCCCCCGCCATGCAAACACACCGCCGTACTTTGAGGGGCCCTGTGCCAGTGGCAATGCGAACGTGTGGGCCCCCCCCTGCTTGCTCAGGATCACAGCACTTGCAACTTTTAAATACTTACCTTTCCCTGCAACACCGCCGTGACGTAGTCCGCATTTCCTGGGCCCACGAAAAACTTGAGCCAGCCCTACTCCCCCCACAACTTTCCCCCAATTCCCTATGCCCAACTATTATTATACAGTTAATTAAGATTGGCAAGCTTCAGAAACAAGAATGGATGTTTTTGGCATTAAAATGGGCACTGTAGGTGTTTTCCTGGCCTCCACTCACTGCCGACTATGCTTCCCCATTGACTTGCATTGGGTTTCGTGTTTCGGTCGATCCCCGACTTTTAGCGATAATCGGCCGACTGCACTCGACTCGACTCTGGACAAAATCGGGTTTCCCAAAACCCTACTCGATCTTAAAAAAATGAAAGTCGCTCAACCCTAGTGATGTGATGAGCACCTTAAATCAACAGGTGCCCATATGATGTCTATACAGTACTGTTTAGCCACCCTGCGAGAATCAGGAGGAAAGGATTTTCCTAGAATATCTTGCGGACTCTGTGTACAGCGCTCCTAAGTTGCAGAACAGCAGAATCACCTCTCAAATTACTCTATTTGAAAAATTTTAACAATCTGGGAATTTATCTACAGGCGTAATTATGATTTTGACTCGATATGTGCTTTCCAGAAACAAACAGCAATAGATGTTGCTGAATGAAAATTGCATATCTCATATTGTAGCGCCCATACATTGTGTCCAGCATGTGCTTTTTGAGACATGAAACATGAACCCCCATAAATTAAGTGTGCTCTGATTGCTACAGTACTGACAAACATATGGATGCTAAATGTGGTTTAGGCACATCATGTTGCTTTGAAGGAGGAGGGCAATTTGGATTTGGGAGCTCAAAATTAGCTGGATTTCTTTTGAAGGCGAGGAGCCATAGCACTTTTCCAGAGCCTTTGTGCTACCAGTAATGTCGAAGCCCTCTATATTTCCATTGACAGATGGAAACTTGCTTTTTTTGTGGGTCGAGTTTATTTTGCAAACATTTTTCATAACATTTTGGATCACATTTATCCTTCATTCTACAGTGAGCACTTACATCGGTATTTCCATCTAAATCTCCGAATTAAATGGTTCAGCTGAAACTCATGATGGATCCAATAAGGTAGCAGCATTACTAGAGACTCCGTCTGGTCTTTGTTCAGTGGTGTCCTTCTTTTTAGAGGTATACAAAGCAGTGCATAACTGTGCGTTTAAAACTGGATCACAGGCAAGACAAATTCCAAAGTGTATCCATCTGCTTCATTATAAGGAATCTTCCATTGGGGGTTCTGTCTGAATCACATATTTCACAGATTTAAATGGTGTGATAAAGTCACTGGTAGAGTGCTGGAGGGGAGATATGTGTCCCTACTCTTAATGGCGACAGTGATGTATAACATAGAGTATTTTCCTCCAGCACACTACGTGCTTGAGGATTAAGCTAAGTTCCGTAATGCAGAGCCGCCACCGCCGTGTGCTGACAGGACCTGTGTGATGTCACATGGGGGAGGAGTCACTTGGTCTGGGGCTTAAATGGCCTAGCTCCAGAGGCAGTCTTTGGTCAGCAAGACTTGAGAGAAGATCCTCCAGTGGTTTGTGTCTTGTGGAGGAAAGACTAAACCTGTGTTGCTTCAGAGTGGGATGTTACCCGCAATGTATGGACTGTGTTACAGCATTTTATTTTCCTTGTTTTTTTCCTGTGTTTTCCGGTAGGGCTATGTTTACTTTCCCGTTCTTGTTGGTTTATCTTGCATTATAATAAACCAAATGAAGACTTAAAAAGTTCCTGGTGTTCCTGTTTTCTACCTCTGTGTACTGCCAAGTGAGTTAAACTACCACAAGTGGTACTTTGAATGCTGGCAATGTTCTTGGGAACACCAGTAGTAGCCGTGATCAAACCGCATGTCCGGGCCCTGGGCAAAAGAGGCCACAAGCCAGTGGACGACGTCAGGCAAAATGGAGGACTTGCTCAAGCATTTGGTGAATGCGCAGCAACAGCCGGCATGTCAGGAAAAGAATAAGTTGCTTATCCAGCAGATGCATCAGCAGCAGCTCCAACAAAAGCAGCAATATCAACAGGACCAGTTCAGACAACAGCAGTAGCAGATTGAGTTGAGTTCCACAAGGCCAGGTGACGACATGTATATCAGGAAGGCTGTAAGATGAGCAATGTAGAAAATTTCCCCAGGTGATGATGTTGAGGTATTTCTGTCTGTTTTCGAGTAAGTAGCAGAGCGGTAGAGACTGCTACCAGACCACTGAGTAGAGGTGCAGGCCCCCTATCTAACCAGTGAGCCCCAGGAAGCTTATTATGACCTGGCCTCACAAGATGCCCAGTAACATGCCCAATTACAAACTGATATACTGGCAAACTCAGGAGTGACTATGTCTATCCGAGCCCAAAGGGTTCATCACTTGGTGTATTGCAGTGATAAACTTCCTTACTCTCAAATGTTCAACTTGCTGCATCTGGTGCAGAAATGGATGCAGCTGGAGTTCTCCACCCCAGCCCAGATGGTGGATTATAATGGACAGATTTATCCACTCCCTTCCAAGGCCAGTACAGACATGGGTTGCCCAGGTGGTTCCTGGAATGCGGATGACCTAGTTGGCCTAGTAAAAAAGGTACCAGCTGGTCGAGAGGTCCCTAAGGAAGCCAGGGTGGTGTATCACCATAATGGGGTACCCAGCAGGAGCCCGAGTCCCAAAAGAGGGATAGCAGAGCCACCACTGGGGGAAGTCCGAGGTCCCAAGGAGCCATTGAGGGGTTGAAAAAGGCTACTGGTAAAGACCTGATCTGTTGACAGTGTCACGGTCCGGGACACATAGCATCCCATTGTCCTTTGTCTTCTGAGCAGATGGATTGCAGCCCAGGCAGGCGCTGCTCTTAATTATGCTTATCCCACTTGCAGTGTGAACTATCAGCCTGGAGATGGGCCTCAGTCTTGTCTCGTGTACATAAATGTGGAGCTGTTGTCAGATCTATTGGACTCAGGGTGTTTGGTGACACTGATTAACACTAGAAGTCCCAGAGACGGGTCATTTGACATTTCTACCTTTGAAACCCAGAGAAGGGTCAAATGACCTAAAGGATTTTATCTATAGCTTATCTTATCTCTATTCACTGTCTTTTGTTCTGTAATTAAGGCCATTACTGTTGCACCACAGGAGGTTGTTTGCTCTTTTCCATCGAGTTTACCCATGTAGTTTCAAGTTTCAAGTTAGGGTACCGTCACACCGTGCAATTTTCGTCGCTACGACGGCACGATCCGTGACGTCGCAGCGTCGTATGAGCATCGCTCCAGCGTCGTAGACTGCGGTCACACTTTGCAATCACGGCGCTGGAGCGATGCCGAGGTTCGCTGGTAACCAGGGTAAACATCGGGTTACTAAGCGCAGGGCCGCGCTTAGTAACCCGATGTTTACCGTGGTTACCAGCGTAAAAGTAAAAAAAAACAAACAGTACATACTGACCATCTGATGTCCGTCAGGTCCCTTGCCGTGTGCTTCCTGCTCTGACTGAGTGCAGCCGTACAGTGAGAGCAGAGCGCAGCAGTGACGTCACCGCTGTGATCTGCTCTCACTTTCCGGCCGGCAGACAGACAGAGCGGGAAGCAGACGGCAAGGGACCTGACGGACATCAGATGGTCAGTATGTACTGTTTGTTTTTTTTTACTTTTACGCTGGTAACCACGGTAAACATCGGGTTACTAAGCGCGGCCCTGCGCTTAGTAACCCGATGTTTACCCTGGTTACAAGCGATCGCATCGCTGGATCGCTGTCACACACAACGATCCAGCGATGACAGCGGGAGATCCAGCGACAAAAGAAAGTTTCAAACGATGTGCTACGACGTACGATTCTCAGCAGGGTGTCTGATCGCAGTAGCGTGTCAGACACTGCGAGATCGTAACGATATCGCTAGAACGTCACGAATCGTGCCGTTGTAGCGATAAAAATGCCACTGTGTGACGGTACCCTTAGTTCTGTTCAGTTTATTGTATTTGATAATATAAAGACTATACATATTGTATTTAGTTTAGTTTTATTTGAGCAAAAAAGCGCTGAAACAATGAATCATTTTTTATATATTTTAAATAGAGAATTAGAAATTTTAGAGCAAGGTACAGCTGTGAGTAATGACCAGAAGCATTTGTGTCTAAGGCTATGTGCACACTTTGCGGATTCCACTGCGGATTTTTCCGCAGCGAAATTCCAAAATCTGCAGTGAAAACCCGTTGCGGTTTTTACTGCGGATTTATCGCGTTTTTTACTGCAGTTTCTTCTGCGGATTTTCATCTGCAGTTTCCTATTGGAGCAGGTGAAAATCCGCAGAAAAGAAGTGACATGCTGCGGAATGTAATCCGCAGCATTTCCGCGCTGATTTTTCCGCAGCATGTGCACAGCGTTTTTTGTTTCCCATAAGTTTACATTGTACTGTAAACTCAGGGGAAACTGCTGCGGATCCGCAGCAGTCAAAGGTACCGTTACATGTTACAATCTCGTCGACGATATAGTTAGAAATGTCACGTGATCACATCGTTCGTGCAATCAGTTTCACATCGTCCAAGAGGCGTCACATGCAACTATCTTGTTAACGATGTAAATTTTGGCTCCGCGTTAGCCTCATTGCAAACGTTTGCAGAACGATTTTTCACAATGGCAGGAATAGGAGAATTTAGACCGACATCGTTCATCTCAGCGTTACACTGAACGATGCTGCGCATCTTCTGACACATAATTCGACGAGGATCGTCAGATTTGAGATCCTGACCTCAAATCTGCGATCAGCGATCCAACGATGTGTTCGTCCGATATCTTCACGTTACACGCAACGATGTGAAAACGACATCGCATGAACGACGTGATCACGTGACGTTTTCAAACGATATCGTCAATGAGATCGTAACGTGTAACTGTACCTTTAGGCCTCAATCACACTAGCAAAAAAAAATCGCAGCATGTTCATTCTTGTGCAAATTTGGCACGAAAAAAATTCGCACAAGAGGACTGAAATTTTAGTGTGAAAAATATACAAAAGAACAACTGTTATTTGTTTCGATGCTTTTTATTTTTTTTTTAAAACCAATAAGATTTTTTTTTCACTAAAGTGTTATTTCACACCAACATCAAACAAATAGTCACATTTTCAAGATGAGCAGTGTATAAGCGGCATGGCCAAACAAATGTGATAAAACAGTGAACAAGAAAACAATATAATCAAATTATACAACAGGGAGGGATGTTGGTGGAGGAGTGGGAAGAGGGGAGGGGGGAAAGGGTAAAGACAAATACATGGGGGTAGGGGAGTAAAGGAGCACGCATCAAAGGATGCTTTTTATTTTTGTTATAAAAATGTTAAAAAAATACAAGGAATAAAACAATTCCACACATATTTTCAATAGGCTGCAGTGGGGGGCTGTGTGTGTGTGTGAGTGGCATGTCCTTGTGTGACTAGCATTTCAGCACTCACTCAGCAGTCTGTCTGAACATGTCGGAACATACCTGGCACTGCCTGGGTATGTCCCTGGTACATTTGCCACACGTGTATTTGTAGCAGTCAACACATCTCTCAGTTGCACAATTGTTCGTGCATCGATGGTTGACCTGACACTTCACCCTTTTGCCAGGGCTGGGTGTGGAAGGAAGTTGCCAAAGGAGTTTCTCCTTGCGTGCCTTCTTTTCAGTCACATGACAGCCACCTACCTAACTCTTTTGCAAGCTCAACCAGGAAGTCCACCCGTCTCTCCTGCACCCCAGTGCATGCCTGATAAAGAACATGAGCATTGAGTGCTGCCATGTCAATCATGTTGTAGAACACGGCGACTGGCCATCTCCGTGTTCCTGCACGCACGCTGTACTCCCACACCATTTGGTCCATTACATCCACACCACACTTTGTGTGGTTGTATTGTGTGACCGTGTTTGGCTTCCTTTTGTTGGTATCCTCAGTCTCAACCACGCTGTGCATGCTGCTTAGAATGTAGACGGCCTTCTTTCGTTTGAGTGCATACACTGTCAGTGTGGCACCAGTGGTTGAAAACACCTGAGTGGTGAATTCAGTGCGGTCCATCTGTCTAGCGGATTGAGGAATTTCCCGGCGACTCTTGTTGACTGTGCCGAGGATAGTGGTTTCCCGGCTAAGCAGTCGTTGTGCAAGTGACAATGATGTAAAGAAATTGTCCGTGGTTACAGTTCTGCACTTGTCCATGAATGGTTCCATCAGCCTCATCACTACAGTTTCGGACAGTCTCTCCCCGCTGGGACGACTGGGGTCCTTGCCAAGATATGGAAGGACATTACAGATGTACTTTGATTCCAAGTCGCAAGCCACCCAAAACTTGATGCCAAACTTGTCTGGTTTTGTTGCAATGTATTGCAGAAAACAGCAGCGAGTCTTTGACGGGAAAAGCTGTTCATCAATAGTGATGTGTCGACCAGGGTTGTAGGATGCGATGCAGTTGGTGACAAACGATCTCCACACATCGGAGATTGCAGTAAACTTATTGGTCTCCACTCTCCACTCGCTCACTGCACGTGAACATGTCATCAAAGCGTAGGTGTTGCATGATGTCTTGAAAGTGGTTTCGGGTCATAGTGGCAATGATCCTTGGGTTTCCCAGGTTTGCTGATCAGCTGTCACGTAGTGATGGAACCTTGGTCACCCCCCGCAAGATAATGACTGAAATAAATGCCATTAGTTCCGGGAGACCCACGAACCAATCCACCTGCTCCGTGTGACGTGCATGTTGAGTAGTCCATTCTTCAATGCTACAAAGCATGTCAAGACTGATAAAACAGAGGAAGCTCTGAAGGCGACTCTGGACACTTTGTCTGGCCTTAGCACTTGGCTCTACATGTGTAGGGTATGGTTCTATTGGGGTCAAATGGAGATGTTTCCCCACTTGTACTTCATGCCACACTGTGCCATCTTTTGTGGTCTCTGTCGGCTCACTCGCCAACCGAGCTCTCTTTTTTGGTAGAGGCGGAGTCTCCTCATCTGCAAGATAAATAATTTCAAATAAGCATTTTGTTTTGGTTCAAAATAAAAAAGATAGTCAGGCACCACACCCACCCTGCACCGCAGCATACTGCCCACGCACCACACCTGCCCCGCATGACCCTTATCTGCACCAACCCCTGCAAAACATAGGATCCAAATGAACAGGCAAAAAAGGGAGTGTGAAGCCAGCCTAACCTGAAGACAGCTCAGAGTCCGAATCCGGTTGAAGGACTATGTCTTCTCCATCTGAGTCAGAAGGGTTTGTGTTGCTCAGAATCAGTTCCAATGCCTCTTCAATGGTGTGCCTTCTCTCCATTTTCTTTCCTGTGAACAAAATAGGTTTCTCCCCCACGGCACATAAAGCTGCATGCAAATTTGCTAATGCAATGCAGCTGGGGGGGGGTGGGCAGACACTCAGGAGCAGCTCACAATCTTTGGGTAGGGACACACTTCAGTTCCTGATCAGTTTTCTTTCAAGATTGACACTTGTTCTGGGTTTTGGAGTCACTCCTGGGCCCTAATGGGGCCGTCACACGGGGAGATGATTCCCGGCGATGTGCGGGCGATCACGTGCGCGTGCACATCGCTGGGGCATCACTGGTGACATGACACATGCGGACATGTCGCCGGCGAACGTCTGTGAAGGATTGCCTCGGAACCAGCCTGTAGTTCAGAGGCGATCCCCGGGCCATTCTCTGGATGATTGTACCTTCTCTGCACCAACCCCTGCAAAACAGGATGCAAACGATCAGGCAAAAAAAGGCACTGTGAAGCCAGCATCTCTTTCTTGTGAGCAGCAACCCCCACACTCAGGAATAGCTTGCATTCTTCTGTTTACACACTCTTATCTTAGATAATCCCCCCTGCAGATTCCTCAGGCAAGAGCACATTTACAAATGAAAGGATGCTAATTAAGGTGTCAATATGGACTGAGGGTCATTTGACCCTCTCTCAGGACTTCAGGGGGGATCTAGAAATTCCCGGGACTTCTAGTGTTAAGGCGACCCTCCCCCATCAGTTGATCTCAGGGAAACATGTGGGCATCCGCTGTGTCAACGGCGTTTCCAAGGACTACCCCATTGCCAAAGTGTCTGTAAAAACAAACTGTGGTACTGAGTCCCATGAGGTCAGGGTTGTGAGAGACTTACTACAGCCTGTGATAATCAGACGGAACTTCAGCCTGTTTTGGGACATATGGGGAAAGGCGGAGATGCTAATTGACTCAGACAGAAGCCAACTCAACCCTGTTAAATCCCTGTCGCAGCCAGAGGTGGAGGAATTCCCCTTGTGTGTCCTGGTGGGTGACAAGGACGAGACAGTGGCCAGTGAGGCCATGGTTCCTGATCTGGGGGTTTCTGGGGAAAATTTTGGCTCTGCTCAAATGTGGGATCTTACCCTAAAAGGGGCATTTGAAATGTGTCTTTGATGAGTTTGATCAACAGCCGAGGGCTGACACCATGTTCCCACACTTTGCAGTTAATGGTCAGTTACTGTATCGGGTGACCACACTGAGGGGAGGGGAGATAGTGGAGCAGCTATTGGTTCCAGGTCTCTACCAGCGGAAGGTTTTAGACATGGCCCATTCACGTGTTTTGGGGGGACATCTGGGGGTAGAGAAAATGCAGGAGAGAATGATGTAGAGGTTCTATTTGCTGGGGTGTTACTGTGAGAGCCTAAGTTATTGTAGGTCCTGCACCACCTGCCAGATAACCGCTCCATCTACTCACTTCCGAAGTCCCCTAGTTCCATTACCTGAAATAGAGCTCCCATTTGAGAGGATTTCCATGGATCTAGTGGGTTCTCTAGTTAAATCTGCATGAAGGCACCAATACATCTTAGTGGTCATGGACTATGCAACCTGGTAACCTGAAGCAGTACCACTAAGAAACTCCTAGGCCAAGAGTATCGCCTGGGAACTTGGTCATATTTTTGCATGGATGGATCTGCCGAAGGAGACTTTGACAGACCATGGAACCCCTTTCCTGAGCAAGGTAATGAGGGAGTTGTGTAAGGGCTGTATTTACTTTCCCATTCTTGTTGGTTTTATGGAAAAATTATGGGTTTTCATGTTAGGCCTGGTTCACGGTCCATATACAGTACATGAAGGGGGGTACAGGGCCGGTTGGTGTGGGCCAGAACTAAAAGTTCTTGCCTCCGATCTGTCCAACCTGCCCCCAACTCAATAGCACCTGTTGGTACTGGGGACTCACTGTCGGCAACCCGGCTTTTCTGAGGCTCGCCACTGTTTACCCTGGCTGTTCCATGACTGGCCCCATCTTCTTAGGAGAGAACGAGACATGCATTTCAATGCCTTTTCTGGGCCATAGGCTCCAGAATGTCCTGGCATATACACTAGACTCTTGACGCGCCCTCTTGCTGGATGTAAGTGTGGTACTAGTAGAAGAAGCAAAATAATTTTCCTCACTACTGAGTGCCAAGTTTTTTCTATTATTGTAAGTGTGGTACTGTTAAGGCCCATCCCAACTTGAACCTTCATATTGTCTGAGACTCTCACTGACTGAACCTGACTGAACTCCCTCACATTCCTCCTAAACTAGAAAATACTTCCCCTTTGTATCTTATCTAACCCCTTCCCATATGTGGGCTAATCCCAAACTGATAACTAAATACTACCCTGAATGCTGAATACTATTATCCCTAAGCCTTTTAATGGTTCCCCTAGTGGAACCATTAAAACCTACAGGAAAACCAAGACATAAACCGGCCATAAGGTTAAAATGCAAATACTTTAGAAAAACAGATAACCATAAAAACATTAATATTTATTGCTGTTCCCATTAACTTTTCATGACTCAACATCTTCTTTTACCCCCCTACATACAGACTGCAATGTCTGGACTGGCCAAATGTTTCTTGACTTAAAAGTGCAGTCGCATAGACACATGTGAGGCTGTAAGCTAAGGATTGGGGACCTGTAATTACTCTACGCATTGTCCGTATATAGAACTAGCTGTTTCCAGCCAGCTACCGCTCAACATGCTCATTGCTATCTAATTAATGCTGCTAGTGATTAAACTAAAGTAAATAATGACAACATTCAATAGCGCTTATGCAGGTGGTAAATTAACTTAAAATGAAGTTAATAACAATAATAATAATTAAAAATCAGAATAATACTAATACATTTTATTCTCAGTGTAAAATCAAAAGCTAACTGGATTTGTGTGGTAATGTGTGGGGACAGAGCCTCGTGTGGTAATGTGTGGGAACGCAGCCTCATGTGGTAATGTGTGAGGACGGAGCCTCATATGGTAATGTGTGGGGACGGAGCCTCATGTGGTAATGTGTGAGGACGGAGCCTCATGTGATAATGTGTGAGGATGAAGCCTCATGTGGTAATGTGTGGGGACGAAGCCTCGTGTGGTAATGTGTGAGGATGGAGCCTCGTGAGGTAATGTGTGAGGATGGAGCCTCGTGTGGTAATGTGTGGGGACAGAGCCTCGTGTGGAAATGTGTGGGGACAGAGCCTCATGTAGTAATGTGTGAGGACAGATCCTCGTGTGGTAATGTGTGAGGACGGAGCCTCATGTGGTAATGTGTGAGGACGGAGCCTCGTGTGGTAATGTGTGAGGACGGAGCCTCGTATGGTAATGTGTGAGGACGGAGCCTCGTGTGGTAATGTGTGCTGATGGAGCCTCTTGTGGTAATGTGGGGGGCGGGATTATGTGTGGTAATGTGGTGGGGGGCGGGCTTTAAGTGTGGTAATATGGTGGGGGGCGGGATTATGTGTGGTAATGTGGTGGGGGGTGGGATTATGTGTGGTAATGTGGTGGGGGCAGGATTATGTATGGTAATGTGGTGGGGGGTGGGATTGTGTGTGGTAATGTGGGGGGGCGGAATTGTGTGTGGTAATGGGGTGGGGGGGCGGGATTGTGTGTGGTAATTGGGTGGGGGGGATTGTATGTGGTGATGTGTGGAGGGCGGAGCAACTGTGCAGGGGGCGGGATTAGCGAGTGATCATGATGCCTCTTATATATATAGATGTGAAATATGCTCATCTGAAAACCTGGTAGCTCAAATGCTCAGAAAAAGTGACGTTTAAAATGCGAATCACACTCCTAGAATAAATTCTTCAGGGGTTTAATTTTCAAAAGGTGGTCACAAGTAGGTTGTTTCTGCTAAGAAGCTCTGCACACGTAATATGGCTCAAACAATCGATTCCAGACAAATTTGCATTTCATAAATAAAATATTGTTCATTCCTTTCCAAATACTGCCACTTCCCCAACATTATTTCAGCTACATATGGGATATCACTGCATTTGTGGGAAATTACATAACAAATTTGAGGTTCATTTTCTTCTAAGACCCCTTGAAAAAATTACAAATTTGGATGTAAAACAATATTTTACTGGAAAAAAATTTTTTTTTAATTTTCACATCCAAATGTAGTTAAGTGAAGCACCTTTTGTTTGAAAATGCTCAGAATACCCTTTGTTGAATTCCTGTAGAGGTCTATTTTCCAAAATGTGGTAAATTGTGTGGGGTATTTCTGTTGTTTTGGCACATCTGGGGCTCTGCAAATGCAACATGGGATCAACAATCTATTCCAGTCAAATTTGACCAAAAATCAAATAACTCTTCTTCCCTTTTAAGCAGTTCCCATGTGCCCAAACAGTAAGTTTTGACCACTTTGGGACACTGGTACATTCTGTAGAAATTGCGGAATAAATTGGGGCATCAGTTTCTCTAATTCTCCCTTGTAAAAATGAAAAAAATTTCGGCAAAAGCAACAATTTAGTGAAAAAATGTAAAGTTAATCAAAAAGTTGATTTATAATTTTACATTTATGGTGGTTCAGTGGTTAGCACTATTGCTTTGCTGCGCTGGGGTCCTGGGTTCAAATTCCACAGAGGACAACATCTGCAAGGATGTTTGTATCTTCTCCCCGTTTTTGCATGGGTTTCCTCCAGGTTCTCCAGTTTCCTCCCACATTCCAAAGACATACTGATAGGGAATTTAGTTTGTGAGCTCTGATGGGTTCAGAGATGATAATGGTTGTAAAGCGCTATGGAATATGATGGAACTATATAAAATGTTAACATTTGGATAAACTGTTTGCAATCCTTTTTCTCATAGCCACTTGCAAAGTGCTAAGATCCCTTTCACACACAACGGATAAAACGTGAGGCCATCTGTAGCAATCCGTCACTAATACAAGTTTATGAGGAAAAAACGGATCCGGCGGCATCAGTCGCCGGATTCATTTTTTTTCAAAATTCGACGGATTGTGACTGAAGGCATAAAACTGATGTGTGAAAGGGGCCTAAGGGGTTTTTAGTCCCAATGTTGGAATCAGTTATGTGAGATTTCAGATGGACAAGTTTATCGCATAGAGTGGGATTTGAAAAGATGGGGCTTGGTCATTAAGGCTAAAATTGATTCTGTCACAAAGGAGTTAAAAAGTTAACAGTATTTCTCAAAACAAGGAATTGCATGCATTTCACAACCAATATACAGCTACAAGAGCATGAGCCTTATCATTGAAAAGGGTGAGTTACATTTTCTTATTACCGAAAATTACATTGTGAAGATTTAAAGTTGCTCATTATACAAGATTGTAGAATGTTTGCAGTAAATACCAATTAGGAGATATTCGGCTTTCTATTCATTTCTATCTATAGTTTCTTCTTTTCTTTTAAATTAATTTTAAGTACGATTCTCCAACTTCAGAACTGCAAAGCCTGGTAAAAGATTAGGAAATAGAGAGGTGCCAGTATTATCTCTGTCAGGGACTCAGAGGTCATGCTATACTAACAAGGTCGACCCAATCAGCAATGATAGAATACAGCTGTTGTAATTCTCACATTCCCACTGATCTTACATCTTCTCTAAAGCAATGTGGCACGCATACTGAATTAACTAGTACAGTCCAGAAAGATTTTGTTTCTAGGGGGCAAAATTACTTCCTAGAGGAGGTTTTCCACATACATCCCATAAGAAGGCTTGATTTGCTGGGGAAGGAGCATCATAGGATTTTAAAATTGAGTTGTCTGATATAGGAAGGAAGTTGTATATCTATAATAACACACTGACGTCCATATGTTTAATATCCAAAGGAAAACTTCCAAAAATTGTATGAAAAAAGGCCATCGTAAAACCAGACTTGTCTCATTGACTAAATTATGGGTATATGGCAATAAGGGGCTGCTCAGAATTATGGTAATTATGGATAACCTATGGCTGCTTTCAATTAACAAACGAGCAGACAGAATATAGGAGAACCTTATCTTCAAACATAAACAATCCAAATCTTGAACATCATTGTCTCTGCTTGCTTAGTTATCATAATACCAAGATTTTGGGCACCTAAGCTGGCATCCGAGTCTGCATTTTTAGGACAGTTACTTAACTATTAGTCTTGGAACAACAAGTCAGACTTGTTGTTTGGTAGAGATCGCACAGATCTAATTTTGTACACCTGAATCTAAGCCGACAATGGTAGCTCCAAACCTGGTGCTTGACATTAAAAGAACAGTTTCTGCACATCATACCTGGGATCTCAAGAAAAAAAAAGGAAAATGTGGTTAAAGAATATGATGGCAGCATACAGATAAGTGATAATCCTCTATAGGGAAAAATGTTCATGAGAGACTGTTCCTGAGGGATCTGTTATACGCAACCTCCGATCCTCACAAGATCTCCTTCTCTACTCCCCTCTTATCTCCTCTTCCCACAATCGTATACAAGATTTCTCTCGCGTATCACCCCTACTCTGGAACCCTCTACCACAACACATCAGACTCTCGCCCACCATCGAAACCTTCAAAAAGAATCTGAAGACCCACCTCTTCCGACAAGCCTACAACCTGCAGTAACCACCGATCAACCAACCGCTGCACGATCAGCTCTATCCTCACCTACTGTATTCTCACCCATCCCTTGTAGATTGTGAGCCCTCGCGGGCAGGGTCCTCACTCCTCCTGTACCAGTTATGACTTGTATTGTTCAAGATTATTGTACTTGTTTTTATTATGTATACCCCTCCTCACTTGTAAAGCGCCATGGAATAAATGGCGCTATAACAATAAATAATAATAATAATAATAATAATAACTGTAACTACAGCATCTCAATATACACTGGTCAACGTTAACATGAAAACTACAGTATAATATATAGGTCCACATCATGCCACCAAAACAGATAGTCAAGAAATATGCTCTAAAAGATCATTGAAGATCTCCTATTGGGTACTGGATCTTTTCAGAATCTGCATGGAGTCAGCATTGGTGCTCTGAAGAGTGTGGCTAAGCAACCTCTGTATGCAGAAAAGTTCAATGCACTGTTTATTATGAGTCGACACCTGTGTATCATATCTAATCCTGCATATGCAACCCACTTCAGTAAGCCTTAATTTATGTGTGAGAACTGATGGTCTCTTACTCCTCCGTTAACATGTGTTAAATGCAAAGCACACATTTCCTAATTTTTATTTTCATATTTTTAAAATTCTTCTTTTTGGATTATTTATAAATATACAAACATTGTAGAGATGGAAGAATAGATTCACTTGACTCCAGTCCATGGGCTTGTTCAGTCATTTGTGTGCACTGGACAAAAGGGCTTGTGAATCTCCTCCTGGCACAATGTCATGTGTACCTTAACCTGCAATGAGAATGTATCACAAGCTAATCAAAATAAGAGCTGGGAATGCCGAGAGTTAAGGAAAATTACTGACCTGACTGATGGACTGGAGTCTTTTGAATCCATGCTCTCATTTCCAGCAGCAATTAAAAAGTCTTACACCATGGTCACCCAATGTGCAATTTGTTCTAAAACCCAGCCTTACTATAAGCCAAGCATGTAATAGCAGTTATTTCTGATGCTGCGAAGCTGCATGGAGGATTCAAACACCTTCACACATGTGTGACATTTCAGGGGACCTCACTTTTCTTCAAGTTAGCATATTGTAGCTATAGCCATTGCTAAGCTCCTAAAAGATCAGGGGCCCTCACCTTAAGGGATATCTTCTTATTTGGGAATGGATCAGACGGCCTTGCCTTCAATTCCAAAATGTTTCATTGATAATCCATGATCTTGTCGCAGGTTCACTGATTTTCCTTTCTTGAATGTGAGCACGTCATAAGGTCTGCTGTTTTGCAGATGCTTTGACCCAGTCATGTATTCATCACAACTAGGCCCTTGTCAAAGTCACTCAGTTTATTGTGCTTGCCTGTTTTTCCTGCTGCCTACACATCATCTTCAAGATCTGACTGTTAAATTGCTCTCTGACATACAGTACCTTATCCACTTTCAGGTGCTATTGTATTGAGATAATTATTAATATTCATTGCACAAGTCATTTGTTTTAATGTTATTGATATTGGTGCAAAGCATCAAAAGGTACCTCCATGTCTTGGAGATTACGAAGGCAGAAAAAACATTATTTATAAAGAAACATGCTAAGTTATAGATATGCATTTATTGAAAGAAACAGGAGTGTTTGAGGTAGTGAAAATACAGTGGCATGTAAAAGTTTGGGCACCCCTTGTCAAAATAACTTTTATTGTGAACAATTTAACAAGTTGAAGATAAAATGATCTCTAAAAGGGCTAAAGTTAAAGATGACACATTTCCTTTGTAGTTTAGGAAAATATATATATATATTGTAATTTTTTTACATTTTTAAAAATTACAAAAAGGAAAATGGGCCGATGCAGAAGTTTGGGCACCCTGCATGGTTAGTACCTAGTAGCTCTCGCTTTTCAAAGTATCACAGCTTGTTAATTCTTCTTGTAGCCAGCCAAGTGTCTTTCAGTTCTTGCTTGAGGGATTTTCATCCATTCTTCCTTGAAAAATTTTTCCAGTTCTGTGATATTCTTGGGTTATCTTACATGCACTGCTATTTTGAGGTCTAGCCACAAATTTTCAATGATGTTCAGGTCAGGGGACTGTGAGGGTTATTATTAAACCTTCATCTTGCACCATTTGAGGTAGTCTATTGTGGATTTTGACATTTGCAAAAGTCATCCTCTTTTCAACTTCAGCTTTTTTTACAGATTGTGTTATGTTTGCATCAAGAATTTGTTGAAATTTCATTGAAACCATTCTTCCCTTTTCCAGTGAAATGTTCTCCGTGCCATTGGCTACAGAACAACCCCAAAGCATGATTAAGCCACCCTCAAGCTTATTGGTTAGAGATAAATTTTTTCCTGAAATTCAGTGCTTTTTTTACTCCACACAATCCTTTAACCCCTTCCTGACATCTGACGTACTATCCCGTCGAGGTGGGGTGGGCCCGTATGACCGCCGACGGGATAGTACGTCATACGCGATCAGCGGCGCTCACGGGGGGAGCGCCGCCGATCGCGGCCGGGTGTCAGCTGATTATCACAGCTGACATCCGGCACTATGTGCCAGGAGCGGTCACGGACCGCCCCCGGCACATTAACCCCCGGCACACCGCGATCAAACATGATCGCGATGTGCCGGCGGTGCAGGGAAGCATCGCGCAGGGAGGGGGCTCCCTGCGGGCTTCCCTGAGCCCCCCGCAGCAACGCGATGTGATCGCGTTGCTGCGAGGGTCTTACCTCCCTCCCTGCAGCTCCCAGACCCGGATCCAAGATGGCCGCGGATCCGGGTCCTGCAGGGAGGGAGGTGGCTTCACAGACGCCTGCTCAGAGCAGGCACTGTGAAGCAGCCTGCACTTTCCTCAGATCGGTGATCTGTCAGAGTGCTATGCAAACTGGCAGATCACCGATCTGTATTGTCCCCCCCTGGGGCAAAGTAAAAAAGTTAAAAAAAAAATTTTCCAAATGTGTAAAAAAAAAAAAAAAAAATATTCCAAAATAATGAAAAAAAAAAAAAAATATTATTCCCATAAATACATTTCTTTATCTAAATAAAATAAAAAAAACAATAAAAGTACACATATTTAGTATCGCCGCGTCCGTAACGACCCAACCTATAAAACTGCCCCACTAGTTAACCCCTTCAGTAAACACCGTAAGAAAAAAAAAAAAAAAACGAGGCAAAAAACAACGCTTTATTACCATACCGCCGAACAAAAAGTGGAATAACACGCGATCAAAAAGACGGATATAAATAACCATGGTACCGCTGAAAACGTCATCTTGTCCCGCAAAAAACGAGCCACCATACAGCATCATCAGCAAAAAAATAAAAAAGTTATAGTCCTGAGAATAAAGCGATACCAAAATAATTATTTTTTCTATAAAATAGTTTTTATCGTATAAAAGCGCCAAAACATAAAAAAATTATATAAATGAGATATCGCTGTAATCGTACTGACCCGACGAATAAAACTGCTTTATCAATTTTACCAAACGCGGAACGGTATAAACGCCTCTCCCAAAAGAAATTCATGAATAGCTGGTTTTTGGTCCTTCTGCCTCACAAAAATCGGAATAAAAAGTGATCAAAAATGGTCACGTGTCCGAAAATGTTACCAATAAAAACGTCAACTCGTCCCACAAAAAACAAGACCTCACATGACTCTGTGGACCAAAATGTGGAAAAATTATAGGTCTCAAAATGTGGAGACGCAAAAACTTTTTTGCTATAAAAAGCGTCTTTTAGGCTGGTTTCACACTTGCGTTTTTATCTGCATGCGTTTTTTAAAAAAACGCATGTGTGAAAAAACGCATGTAAACGTGGTAAAACGCATGCGTTTTTAGACGCATGCGTTTTTATAGAAAAACACAAGAAAACAAACAAACAAAAAAAACCCTACCCCTAACCCTACCCCTAACCTGAAATACGTGGCACTAAAATATACGTTTATATACGTATATAAGTGCCACGATATTTCAGTGGCCACGTATATAAGTGCCACGTATATAAGTGCCACGTATATAAGTGCCACGTACTTAAGTGCCACGTACTTAAGTGCCACGTACTTAAGTGCCACGTACTTAAGTGCCACGTACTTAAGTGCCACGTACTTAAGTGCCACGTACTTAAGTGCCACGTACTTAAGTGCCACGTACTTAAGTGCCACGTATTTACGTGCCACGTATTTACGTGCCACGTATTTACGTGCCACGTATTTAAGTGCCACGTACTTAAGTGCCACGTACTTAAGTGCCACGTATTTACGTGCCACGATATTTCAGTGCCATGTATAACCACATAGTTATAGTATTTATAGTACGTGGCACTGAAATACGTGGCACTGAAATATCGTGGCACTGAAACACGTGGCACTGAAACACGTGGCACTGAAACACGTGGCACTTAAATATGTGGCACTTAAATATGTGGCACTTAAATACGTGGCACTTAAATACGTGGCACTTATGACTGTCAGAAAATGTTCATTAAACGGTTAGAGGTGAGGTTAGGGGTAGGGTTAGGGTTACCGTTGGGATTAGGGTTAGGGGTGTGTTTGGGTTAGGGTTTCAGGTAGAATTGGGGAGTTTCCACTGTTCAGGCACATCAGGGGCTCTCCAAACGCGACATGGCGTCCGATCTCAATTCCAGCCAATTCTGCGTTGAAAAAGTAAAACAGTGCTCCTTCCCTTCCGAGCTCTCCCGTGCGTCCAAAAAGGGGTTTATCCCAACATATGGGTTATCAGCGTACTCGGGACAAATTGAACAACAACTTCTGGGGTCCAAGTTCTCTTGTTATCCTTGGGAAAATAAAAATTTGGGGGGCTAAAAATCATTTTTGTGGGAAAAAAATATGTTTTATTTTCACGGCTCTGCGTTGTAAACTGTAGTGAAACACTTGGGGGTTCAAAGTTCTCACAACACATCTAGATAAGTTCCTTGGGAGGTCTAGTTTCCAATATGGGGTCACTTGTGGGGGGTTTGTACTGTTTGGGTACATCAGGGGCTCTGCAAATGCAACGTGACGCCTGCAGACCAATCCATTTAAGTCTGCATTCCAAATGGCGCTCCTTCCCTTCCGAGCTCTGTCATGTGCCCAAACAGTGGTTACCCCCCACATAGGGGGTATCAGCGTACTCAGGACAAATTGGAAAACAACTTTTAGGGTCCAATTTATTCTGTTACCCTTGTAAAAATACAAAGCTGGGGGCTAAAAAATCATTTTTGTGAAAAAAAAAAAGAATTTTTATTTTCACGGCTTTGCGTTACAAACTGTAGTGAAACACTTGGGGGTTCAAATTTCTCACAACACATCTAGATAAGTTCCTTGGGAGGTCTAGTTTCCAATATGGGGTCACTTGTGGGGGGTTTGTACTGTTTGGGTACATCAGGGGCTCTGCAAATGCAACGTGACGCCTGCAGACCAATCCATTTAAGTCTGCATTCCAAATGGCGCTCCTTCCCTTCCGAGCTCTGTCATGTGCCCAAACAGTGGTTACCCCCCACATAGGGGGTATCAGCGTACTCAGGACAAATTGGACAACAACTTGTAGGGTCCAATTTATTCTGTTACCCTTGTAAAAATACAAAGCTGGGGGCTAAAAAATCATTTTTGTGAAAAAAAAAAAGAATTTTTATTTTCACGGCTTTGCGTTACAAACTGTAGTGAAACACTTGGGGGTTCAAAGTTCTCACAACACATCTAGATAAGTTCCTTGGGAGGTCTAGTTTCCAATATGGGGTCACTTGTGGGGGGTTTGTACTGTTTGGGTACATCAGGGGCTCTGCAAATGCAACGTGACGCCTGCAGACCAATCCATTTAAGTCTGCATTCCAAATGGCGCTCCTTCCCTTCCGAGCTCTGTCATGTGCCCAAACAGTGGTTACCCCCCACATAGGGGGTATCAGCGTACTCAGGACAAATTGGAAAACAACTTTTAGGGTCCAATTTATTCTGTTACCCTTGTAAAAATACAAAGCTGGGGGCTAAAAAATCATTTTTGTGAAAAAAAAAAGAATTTTTATTTTCACGGCTCTGCGTTATAATCTGTAGTGAAACACTTGGGGGTGCAAAGCTCTCAAAACACATCTAGATAAGTTCCTTAGGGGGTCTAATTTCCAAAATGGTGTCATTTGTGGGGGGTTTCAATGTTTAGGCACATCAGGGGCTCTCCAAACGCAACATGGCGTCCCATCTCAATTCCAGTCAATTTTGCATTGAAAAGTCAAATGGCGCTCCTTCCCTTCCAAGCTCTGCCATGCGCCCAAACAGTGGTTTACCCCAACATATGGGGTATCTGCGTACTCAGGACAAATTGCACAACGTTTTTTGGGGACCAATTTCTTCTCTTACCCTTGGGAAAATAAAAAATTGGGGGCGAAAAGATCATTTTTGTGAAAAAATATGATTTTTTATTTTTACGGCTCTGCATTATAAACTTCTGTGAAGCACTTGGTGGGTCAAAGTGCTCACCACACATCTAGATAAGTTCCTTAGGGGGTCTACTTTCCAAAATGGTGTCACTTGTAGGAGGTTTCAATGTTTAGGCACATCAGGGGCTCTCCAAACGCAACATGGCGTCCCATCTCAATTCCAGTCAATTTTGCATTGAAAAGTCAAATGGCGCTCCTTCACTTCCGAGCTCTGCCATGCGCCCAAACAGTGGTTTACCCCAACATATGGGGTATCTGCGTACTCAGGACAAATTGCACAACATTTTTTGGGGACCAATTTCTTCTCTTACCCTTGGGAAAATAAAAAATTGGGGGCGAAAAGATCATTTTTGTGAAAAAATATGATTTTTTATTTTTACGGCTCTGCATTATAAACTTCTGTGAAGCACTTGGTGGGTCAAAGTGCTCACCACACATCTAGATAAGTTCCTTAGGGGGTCTACTTTCCAAAATGGTGTCACTTGTAGGGGGTTTCAATGTTTAGGCACATCAGGGGCTCTCCAAACGCAACATGGCGTCCCATCTCAATTCCAGTCAATTTTGCATTGAAAAGTCAAATGGCGCTCCTTCCCTTCCAAGCTCTGCCATGCGCCCAAACAGTGGTTTACCCCAACATATGGGGTATCTGCGTACTCAGGACAAATTGCACAACGTTTTTTGGGGACCAATTTCTTCTCTTACCCTTGGGAAAATAAAAAATTGGGGGCGAAAAGATCATTTTTGTGAAAAAATATGATTTTTTATTTTTACGGCTCTGCATTATAAACTTCTGTGAAGCACTTGGTGGGTCAAAGTGCTCACCACACATCTAGATAAGTTCCTTAGGGGGTCTACTTTCCAAAATGGTGTCACTTGTAGGAGGTTTCAATGTTTAGGCACATCAGGGGCTCTCCAAACGCAACATGGCGTCCCATCTCAATTCCAGTCAATTTTGCATTGAAAAGTCAAATGGCGCTCCTTCACTTCCGAGCTCTGCCATGCGCCCAAACAGTGGTTTACCCCAACATATGGGGTATCTGCGTACTCAGGACAAATTGCACAACATTTTTTGGGGACCAATTTCTTCTCTTACCCTTGGGAAAATAAAAAATTGGGGGCGAAAAGATCATTTTTGTGAAAAAATATGATTTTTTATTTTTACGGCTCTGCATTATAAACTTCTGTGAAGCACTTGGTGGGTCAAAGTGCTCACCACACATCTAGATAAGTTCCTTAGGGGGTCTACTTTCCAAAATGTTGTCACTTGTAGGGGGTTTCAATGTTTAGGCACATCAGGGGCTCTCCAAACGCAACATGGCGTCCCATCTCAATTCCAGTCAATTTTGCATTGAAAAGTCAAATGGCGCTCCTTCCCTTCCAAGCTCTGCCATGCGCCCAAACAATGGTTTACACCCACATATGGGGTATCAGCGTACTCAGGACAAATTGTACAACAACTTTTGCAGTCTATTTTCTCCTGTTACCCTTGGTAAAATAAAACAAATTGGAGCTGAAATAAATTTTGTGTGAAAAAAAATTAAATGTTCATTTTTATTTAAACATTCCAAAAATTCCTGTGAAACACCTGAAGGGTTAATAAACTTCTTGAGTGTGGTTTTGAGCACCTTGAGGGGTGCAGTTTTTAGAATGGTGTCACACTTGGGTATTTTCTATCATACAGACCCCTCAAAATGACTTCAAATGAGATGTGGTCCCTAAAAAAAAATGGTGTTGTAAAAATGAGAAATTTCTGGTCAACTTTTAACCCTTATAACTCCCTAACAAAAAAAAATTTTGGTTCCAAAATTGTGCTGATGTAAAGTAGACATGTGGGAAATGTTACTTATTAAGTATTTTGCGTGACATATGTCTGTGATTTAAGGGCATAAAAATTCAAAGTTGGAAAATTGCAAAATTTTCAAAATTTTCGCCAAATTTCCGTTTTTTTCACAAATAAACGCAAGTTATATCGAAGAAATTTTACCACTATCATGAAGTACAATATGTCACAAGAAAACAATGTCAGAATCGCCAAGATCCGTTGAAGCGTTCCAGAGTTATAACCTCCTAAAGGGACAGTGGTCAGAATTGTAAAAATTGGCCCGGTCATTAACGTGCAAACCACCCTTGGGGGTGAAGGGGTTAATCATTGTGACCAAAGAGTACTATTTTAACCTCATCGGTCCACAGGATTTGTTTTCAAAATGCATCAGGTTTGTTTAGATGTTCTTTTGCATACTTCTGATGCTGAATTTTATAGTGAGGATGCAGGAGAGGTTTTCTTCTGAAGGACATATTTGTACAGGTGTCTCTGAAAAGTAGAACAATGTACCACAACTCCAGAGTCTGGTAAATCTTTCTGAGGGTCTTTTGCAGTCAAGAAGGGGTTCTGGTTTGCCTCTCTAGCAATCCTACGAGCAGCTCTCACTGAAATTTTGCTTGCTTTTCCAGACCTTATCTGGACCTACACTGTTCCTGATAACTGCCATTTCTTAATTTAATTTCAAACTGAGAAAAGAGCAACTTGAAAAAGCTTTACTATCTTCTTATAGCCTTCTCCTGCTTTGTGGACCACCACCATTTTCATTTTCAGAGTGCAAGGCAGCTGCTTAGAATAACCCATGACTGTTGTATTTTGGCACAAGGTTAGAGGTGGCTAGGTTTTTATAAAGCTGGAAAATTTGCATCAACTGCCCTTTCCTAACGACGATAGTAAACAAGCCATAATTCTAACAGGCTAATTAAGGTCTGAAACCTTGGTCAAAGCTATTTTAGCACAGAAATATCCAAGGGTGCCCAAACCTTTGCATAGGCCCATTTTCCTTTTTGTACTTTTTAAAATGTAAAAAATGACAATATATTTTATTTTTTGGCCTAAAATACAAAGGAAATGTGTCATCTTTACCTTTAGGCCTTTTAGAGATCATTTAATCTTCAACTTGCTTAACTGTTCACAATAACAGTAATTTTGACCATGGGTGCCCAAGCCCAAACTTTTACATGCCACTATATATTAGAAAGATAATTGGATTTTACTACTGTTTATACAGTATATATGGTATTCTTTTCAAAAGCAACTAAAAAAATACCTAAAAACTTTGTTCACTTTCTAATGGTTGAGGGTCTCAGTTCTCTTCAAAATTATTGAAACCCTTATGTATCTTTACCATTCACTCATTGACTTTAGAGTCACATTCACATGTGTGCACACAATGTCATTTTTCCAAGAGGAATACGCCTCAGGACACGTTGGTATTTTTTGTCTTCATGTGTTTCTCTTTGCATCTTTTTGGCAGTTTCCTCAGTGGATACTTTATTGTTTTTGACTGAGTTTTTTCAAGCATTTTCCATCAAGTTAGGCTACTTTCACACTAGTGTCGTGCACTGCACATCGCTATGCGTCGTTTTGGAGAAATACGCATCCTGCAAAAGTGCTTGCAGGATGCGTTTTTCTCCATAGACTTTTATTAACGACGCAGTGCGACGCATTGCCACACGTTGCAACCATCGTGCGACGGTTGCGTGGTGTTGCGTCGGACCGTTGCCACCAAAAAACGTTACATGTAACGTTTTTTGGTGCGTCGTCTGCAGCATTTCTGACCGCGCAGTACTGCCATCCAGCATGAGTTCTGCCAGTGTGTGTGTGTGTGTGTGTGTGTGTGTGTGTGTGTGTGTGTGTGTGTGTGTGTGTGTGTGTGTGCCTGCCTTGCACGTTTTCATTTTTCATACTGTGCTGGTATTTTGAGTGGCTGTGCTGTGACATGTGTGTGGTGTGTGTATGTGTATAAATGCCATGTGATGTGTGTGTGCCCGCCCGCCCGCCTTGCATGTTTTTATTTTTCATACTGTGCTGGTATTTGAATGGCTGTGCTGTGACATGTGTGTGGTGTGTGTGTATAAATTCCATGTGATGTGTGTGTCCTGCATTTTTGTTATTTTTCATACATTAACATACTGTACTGGTATTTAAAATAAAGAGCAGTGTAGCTCCTACTTTCCAACAAAAAAAAAAGAAAAAAAAAAAAAAGTTTGTAATAAAAATTCCACAAAACTGTCCGTAGTATGATTTCAAGATAAATTAAAACTGGGTCAACATTCAATAAAGGTGTTTGAGGTTCTATATACAAATGCGGAATGCAAACCTTTGGTCTAGAAAATGTTATCTGGTTTTCGAAAATAGTAACTGTAGGGTAACCATAATTAACATTTTTAGGTATTGTATTTTAACTTTGAATGAGGGAAATTTTTTATAAGGTTGAAACTGTGTCTGGAGGAGGGGGTGGGGTAGGTTTACCCACATGCGCATGGCGCATATCAAGTTTGAAGTAGTTTTGGTGTTGCTTTCAAGGAATTTTGGGGGGAAACAGGAGGTGGAGGGTTTTGCAGCATCAAGCATATCAAGTTTGAAGGTAACAGTTAACACTATTTTTTTTTTTTTTTGGTGTAATAATTTTTTTGGGGGGAATCAAAAGGTATGTTGGCATACCAATACATAATCATTCTAATTAAAACTGTGTTTAAAATGGAATATTCTTAGAGGGACCAAGCAAGGAACCCAAGACAAATGCAGCAAGGACCCAAGACAGACGCAGCCAGGCCCCCTAAGTTTGGAAAACAGATGTAAGTATAAAGTCCCGAAAGCTGTATCTATCCTTTTGTATAGTAGCTTAGAACTCTCTTTATACTTGCAGATTCTTAGGGACCCAAGACAAACGCAGCAAGGACCCAAGACAGATGCTGGAAAACAGGACCATAACGTCTTCTTCTGGGAGCCCCCCCTCACATCGTCAGCCACCTGAGGTGATTTTTTTATTTCTTCATAAAAAATTTTTGGTACATCTCTGGTAACATATGTTTTTGAACCCTATATGTATTTATTCTGTTTTCACAGGAAGCTGAAGCAGAGGGGCTTCCAGAAGGAGACGGGCAGGGTGGAGAAATGCAAGGAGCGGGAGCGCATAGTGTAAGTTTTGCAGAGACAGATCCTCACATAAAACACACTACACCCAACACAAACATTCAGCATAGCACACACAGTACATATGCCTCCATCCAAGCACATAATTTATTTTTTTATTTATTTTTTTATTAGTCTTCACAATCCGGGGCTCGACCTAGAGTTCCTCAAAGCACCTCCCTGTCATGATTCCAAATGGCAGGGACATAGGCAAAAACAGGACTAGCTCTAGGAAGATGGAATCTAAGCTGACCGCGATGCTGAACCTAACGCACAACTACCAGTGGCCGGGGAACGTACCTGCATTTTATCCCTAGACGTCTCGCACCAGCCGGAGATCTAGCTACCCCTACCAGAGGAAACACAGACCTGGCTTGCCTCCAGAGAAAACCCCAAAGTAATAGTAGCCCCCAACATATAATGACGGTTAGTTAAGAAGAAAACACATACGCAGTATGAATACAGGTTCAGCAAAGAGAGGCCCACTAACTAGATAGCAGAAAATACAAAAGTGGACTTCGCGGTCAACTCAAAACTCTACAAAATACCATCCTGAAATGACTTTAAACTCCGGTATCAACTCATGACACCGGAGTGGTCATTTCAGTTCACTAGAGCTTCCAGCAGCAAGATTAATATAAATGCACGCTGGACAAAAGGTACAAATGATCAAACTTATCTGACTCAGCGGACTTGGAGCAGGTAGCAAGTAACAGAGGAGCTCTGGTAACATTGATAGCCGGCAAGTAAATGAGTGAGAAGCCAGACTATATAGGAAACTCCCATTTCCTGATGGGAACAGGTGCACTGGAGATAGAAGACAGAAGTCAACCAGCACCACCAGTAGCCACCAGAGGGAGCCCACAAACAGAATTCACAACAGTACCCCCCCCTTGAGGAGGGGGCACCGAACCCTCATGAGAACCCCCAGGGTGATCTGGACGAGCCCTATGAAAGGCGCAAACCAAATCAGAGGCATGAACATCAGAGGCAGTCACCCAAGAATTATCCTCCTGACCGTATCCCTTCCATTTAACCAAATATTGAAGTCTCCGTCTGGAAATGCGAGAGTCCAAAATCTTCTCCACAACATACTCCAATTCACCCTGCACCAGCACAGGAGCAGGAGGCTCAACAGAAGGAACAACCGGTATCTCGTACCTCCGCAACAAAGACCGATGGAAGACATTATGAATAGTGAAAGATGCCGGTAGGTCCAAACGAAACGATACAGGATTAAGAATCTCCAAGATCTTATAAGGACCTATGAACCGAGGTTTAAACTTAGGAGAAGAGACCTTCATAGGGACAAAACGAGAAGACAACCACACCAAGTCCCCAACGCGAAGACGATTACCAGCACGACGATGATGATTAGCAAACTGCTGAGTCTTCTCCTGGGACAACTTCAAGTTGTCCACCACATGACTCCAAATCTGGTGCAATCTATCCACCACAGTGTCCACTCCAGGACAATCCGAAGATTCCACCTGACCAGATGAAAAACGAGGGTGAAACCCCGAATTGCAGAAGAAAGGAGAAACCAGAGTGGCAGAACTAGCCCGATTATTAAGAGCAAACTCCGCCAACGGCAAAAAGGCGACCCAGTCATCCTGATCAGCAGACACAAAACACCTCAAATAAGTCTCCAAGGTCTGATTAGTACGCTCTGTCTGGCCATTCGTTTTAGGATGGAAAGCAGACGAAAAAGACAAATCAATGCCCATCCTGGCACAGAACGCCCGCCAAAATCTAGACACAAATTGGGATCCCCTGTCAGAAACGATGTTTTCCGGGATACCATGTAGACGAACCACATTTTTAAAAAATAGAGGAACCAACTCCGATGAAGAAGGCAACTTGGGCAAGGGTACCAAATGAACCATTTTAGAAAAACGGTCACACACCACCCAGATGACGGTCATTTTCTGAGAAACCGGGAGATCCGAAATAAAGTCCATAGAGATGTGTGTCCAAGGCCTCTTCGGAATAGGCAAGGGCAACAACAATCCACTAGCCCGAGAACAACAAGGCTTGGCCCGAGCACAAACATCACAAGACTGTACAAAAGTACGCACATCCCGAGACAGGGAAGGCCACCAGAAGGACCTGGCCACCAAATCTCTGGTACCAAAGATTCCAGGGTGGCCTGCCAACACAGAAGAATGAACTTCCAAGATGACTCTACTGGTCCACTCATCTGGAACAAACAGTCTCCCAGGCGGACAACGATCAGGCCTATCCACTTGAAACTCCTGTAAAGCACGTCGCAAGTCTGGAGAGACAGCAGACAATATCACCCCATCCTTAAGGATACCCGTAGGCTCAGAATCACCAGGGGAGTCAGGCTCAAAACTCCTAGAAAGGGCATCTGCCTTCACATTTTTTGAACCTGGTAGATATGAGACCACAAAATTAAACCGGGAGAAAAACAACGACCAGCGCGCCTGTCTAGGATTCAGACGCCTGGCTGACTCAAGGTAAATCAGATTCTTGTGATCAGTCAAGACCACCACCTGATGCCTAGCACCCTCAAGCCAATGACGCCACTCCTCAAAGGCCCACTTCATAGCCAAAAGTTCCCGATTACCAACATCATAATTTCGCTCGGCGGGCGAAAATTTTCGAGAAAAGAACGCACATGGTCTCATCACCGAGCAATCAGAACCTCTCTGCGACAAAACCGCCCCCGCTCCGATCTCTGAAGCATCAACTTCAACCTGAAAAGGAAGTGAAACATCAGGTTGGCGCAACACAGGAGCAGAAGAAAAGCGGTGCTTAAGCTCCCGAAAGGCCTCCACAGCCGCCGAGGACCAATTGGAAACATCAGCACCCTTCTTAGTCAAATCCGTTAGAGGCTTAACGACACTTGAAAAACCAGTTATAAATCGACGATAGAAATTAGCAAAGCCCAAGAATTTCTGAAGGCTCTTAAGGGAAGTTGGTTGCGTCCAATCACAAATAGCCCGAACCTTGACAGGATCCATCTCAATAGAAGAAGGGGAAAAAATATACCCCAAAAAAGAGATCTTCTGAACCCCAAAAATACACTTTGAACCCTTTACAAACAAAGAATTAGCCCGCAAAACCTGAAAAACCTTCCTGACCTGTTGAACATGCGACTCCCAGTCATCGGAAAAAATCAAAATATCATCCAGATACACAATCATAAATTTATCCAGATATTCACGGAAAATATTGTGCATAAAGGACTGAAAGACTGAAGGGGCATTAGAAAGACCAAAATGCATTACCAGATACTCAAAATGGCCCTCGGGCGTATTAAATGCAGTTTTCCACTCATCTCCCTGCTTAATCCGCACCAAATTATACGCACCCCGAAGGTCAATCTTAGAAAACCACCTTGCCCCCTTAATACGAGCAAACAAATCAGTCAACAGTGGCAAAGGATACTGATATTTGACTGTAATCTTATTCAACAGCCGATAATCAATACAAGGCCTCAGGGAACCATCTTTTTTACCCACGAAAAAAAACCCTGCTCCTAAAGGGGATGAGGATGGACGAATATGTCCCTTTTCCAAGGACTCCTTAATATACTCTCACATAGCAGCATGCTCTGGCACAGACAGATTGAACAAACGACCTTTAGGAAATTTGCTGCCAGGAATCAAATCTATAGCACAATCGCAATCCCTGTGAGGAGGGAGCGAACTAAGTTTAGGCTCCTCAAAAACATCACAATAGTCAGACAAAAATGCCGGAACCTCAGAGGAAGTAGATGAAGCAATGGAAACCAAGGGTACTCCCCCATGAACCCCCTGACATCCCCAGCTTAATACGGACATTGTCTTCCAGTCAAGAACTGGGTTGTGAGTTTGTAACCATGGCAATCCAAGCACTAAAACATCATGCAAATTATGCAACATAAGGAATCGAATCACCTCCTGATGGTCTGGAGTCATACACATAGTCACTTGTGTCCAGTATTGAGGTTTATTCCAAACCAATGGTGTGGAGTCGATACCCTTCAAAGGAATAGGGACTCCTAGAGACTCTAGACTAAACCCACAGCGCCTGGCAAAGGACCAATCCATAAGATTCAAGGCGGCGCCAGAGTCCATATAGGCATTCACATTAATAGATGATAACGAACAAATCAAAGTTACAGACAAAAGAAACTTAGACTGCAAGTTGCTAACTGCAAAAGACTTATCAACCCTTTTAGTGCGTTTAGAGCATGCTGATATAACATGAGCAGAATCGCCACAATAGAAACACAACCCATTTTTACGCCTATAATTCTGCCGTTCACTTCTGGACAGAATTCTATCACATTGCATATTCTCCGGTGCCTGCTCAGAAGACACCGCCAAATGGTGCACAGGTTTGCGCTCCCGCAAACGCCGGTCAATCTGAATAGCCATTGTCATGGACTCATTCAGACCTGTGGGCGTAGGAAACCCCACCATGACATCTTTAACGGCGTCAGAGAGACCCTCTCTGAAATTCGCCGCCAGGGCGCACTCATTCCACTGAGTAAGCACAGACCATTTACGAAACTTTTGACAATATATTTCAGCTTCATCATGCCCTTGAGAGAGGGCTATCAAGGCCTTTTCAGCTTGAATCTCCAAATTGGGTTCCTCATAGAGCAACCCCAGCGCCAGAAAAAACGCATCCACATTGAGCAGCGCAGGATCCCCTGGCGCCAATGCAAATGCCCAATTCTGGGGGTCACCCCGCAGCAAGGAAATAACAATCTTAACCTGCTGAGCAGGGTTTCCAGCGGAGTGAGGTCTCAGAGAAAGATACAATTTACAATTGTGCTTGAAATTCAAAAAACGAGATCTATCTCCAGAAAAAAACTCTGGTATAGGAATTTTAGGTTCAGACATAGGAGCATGTATGACGAAATCTTGTATATTTTGAACCTTAGAAGCAAGATTATTCAGATTTGAAGCTAAACTCTGGATATCCATTTTTCAGCAGCTGAGATCTGAGCCATTCAGGGATTAAGAGGAGGGAAAGAAGCAGACTGCAATTATGGCTAAACAGACTTCAGAGTAAAAAAAAAAAAGGTGTCAGAGACTTCTTTTCTCTCCTACTTCAGCCAATACTTAACACATTTGGGCCGGCTATACTGTCATGATTCCCAATGGCAGGGACATAGGCAAAAACAGGACTAGCTCTAGGAAGATGGAATCTAAGCTGACCGCGATGCTGAACCTAATGCACAACTACCAGTGGCCGGGGAACTTACCTGCGTTTTATCCCTAGACGTCTCGCACCAGCCGGAGATCTAGCTACCCCTACCAGAGGAAACACAGACCTGGCTTGCCTCCAGAGAAAACCCCAAAGTAATAGTAGCCCCCAACATATAATGACGGTTAGTTAAGAAGAAAACACATACGCAGTATGAATACAGGTTCAGCAAAGAGAGGCCCACTAACTAGATAGCAGAAAATACAAAAGTGGACTTCGCGGTCAACTCAAAACCCTACAAAATACCATCCTGAAATGACTTTAAACTCCGGTATCAACTCATGACACCGGAGTGGTCATTTCAGTTCACTAGAGCTTCCAGCAGCAAGATTAATATAAATGCACGCTGGTCAAAAGGTACAAATGATCAAACTTATCTGACTCAGCGGACTTGGAGCAGGTAGCAAGTAACAGAGGAGCTCTGGTAACATTGATAGCCGGCAAGTAAATGAGTGAGAAGCCAGACTATATAGGAAACTCCCATTTCCTGATGGGAACAGGTGCACTGGAGATAGAAGACAGAAGTCAACCAGCACCACCAGTAGCCACCAGAGGGAGCCCACAAACAGAATTCACAACACCTCCCATAGTCGTCGGAATGCTAATCGTGGCGGTCGCCGAACAGTAAGTTCCTTTTTGGTTTGGTGTTTAGTAAACTATAAAATTCATGTGGTATAATCTTTCCCTTTATAATTTTTTTTTTGTTAAGGCTTCACAGCATGCTCCCGAACAGGCTGAGGTAGAGGAGGGGATAGATGTTGACACCCTGATCCAAGAGGTTCAAAATCGGGAGCCGCTGTGGAACATGTTTGACCGCCGCCATGCTGACCAGTTCATCACCGATGGCTATGGGAGGAAGTGTGCAGTGCTGTTCTGGAGAACTGGGAGGAACTCGACGCTGGGGCCCAGGATCTAGCGCGTAAGTATTCACACTTCATTCACTTATGTTAGCATGATTTAATGTGTTGTATAGTAACCAATTTTTGCTTTATCTTTCCAGGTAACAGGGTTATCGTGCGGTGGCGGTCACTCAGGGATCGCTTCAAGAGGGAGTTTAACAAGGAGATGCAGGCCCCGAGTGGATCTAGAGGACGCAGGGGCAGGTATAAATATGCCAGAGCCCTGTCGTTCCTCCGGTCGACGCTGCTGAGCAGAAGGTAAATATTCAACACCACATGTTTTCAGTAGTGTTGAGCATTCCGATACCGCAAGTATCGGGTATCGGCCGATACTTGCGGGTATCGGAATTCCGATACCGAGATCCGATACTTTTGTGGTATCGGGTATCGGTATCGAAACAACATTAATGTAATAATGTGTAAAAGAGAGAATTAAAATAAAAAATATTGCTATACTCACCTCTCCGACGCAGCCTGGACCTCAGCGAGGGAACCGGCAGCGTTGTTTGCTTAAAATTTGCGCGTTTACTTCCTTACGTGAAGTCCCGGCTTGTGATTGGTCGCGTGCCGCCCATGTGGCCGCGACGCGACCAATCACAGCAAGCCGTGACGTAATTTTAGGTCCTTCAGGATTTTAAAATTACGTTCTGGCTTGTGATTGGTCGCGTCGCGGTCACATGGGCGACGCGACCAATCACAAGCCGTGACGTCACGGGAGGCTGGACACGAGCGCATTTTAAAATGCGCGCGTGTCCAGCCTCCCGTGACGTCACGGCTTGTGATTGGTCGCGTCGCCCATGTGACCGCGACGCGACCAATCACAAGCCAGAACGTAATTTTAAAATCCTGAAGGACCTAAAATTACGTCACGGCTTGCTGTGATTGGTCGCGTCGCGGCCACATGGGCGACGCGACCAATCACAAGCCGGGACGTCACGGGAGGCAGGACAAGCGCGCATTTTAAAATGCGCGCGTGTCCAGCCTCCCGTGACGTCACGGCTTGTGATTGGTCGCGTCGCCCATGTGACCGCGACGCGACCAATCACAAGCCAGAACGTAATTTTAAAATCCTGAAGGACCTAAAATTACGTCACGGCTTGCTGTGATTGGTCGCGTCGCGGCCACATGGGCGGCACGCGACCAATCACAAGCCGGGACTTCACGTAAGGAAGTAAACGCGCGAATTTTAAGCAAACAACGCTGCCGGTTCCCTCGCTGAGGTCCAGGCTGCGTCGGAGAGGTGAGTATAGCAATATTTTTTATTTTAATTCTTTCTTTTACACATTAATATGGATCCCAGGGCCTGAAGGAGAGTTTCCTCTCCTTCAGACCCTGGGAACCATCAGGGATACCGTCCGATACTTGAGTCCCATTGACTTGTATTGGTATCGGGTATCGGTATCGGATTGGATCCGATACTTTGCCGGTATCGGCCGATACTTTCCGATACCGATACTTTCAAGTATCGGATGGTATCGCTCAACACTAGTTTTCAGTCAAACTGTTAAAATGTGTAACCTTCAATTTTCTTTGGCAGCAAGGGCAATTGTAATATCAAGATACTAATTTTTTTTTTCTTCTTTAACAGCACTGTCTGCAGCACTCGGGAGCCTGCATCAGAGTTGCACCCCTCTGGAGTGATCTCTGAGGAGTCCGCCACCGGGGACCACGTCGACCCCTCTGTATCTGTACCTTCCCTTTTGTGTGATCCCTCGGCTCCATCCACCAGTGCTGGAGCAGCAGGGCGGACTTCATCACTTGAAGCTGCAGGTGATGAGTTAGAGTTCCCTTTACCCCACCCCTCTGACACTGCCGCAACATCTAGACCACCTTTGGGGTCAGGACGGCAGCGCCAGAGAGGTCAGGAAAGGAACTATGCGCCTGAGTTTTTGCATCTGAATGCAGCCTTCCAGAATGCCATCAAGCTTTTGGGTGAGCAAACATCTGCTGGGTACAATATGCTTAACAAAAGTAAATTTGAACTCAGCAGTCGTCTGGATAGGATACATTCAGATGCAAACCAGTCACCAAGACACTGTTTTTTTCAGTCGATCCTCAGGCACATGGAAAATGTAACTCCTGACCTGCAGATGCATGTGATGCAAGGCTGCCACACTGCTCTAGCACAGGCTATGTCCCAAGCCCCTCCACCTACCCTTCATGTTTCAACACCTTTCCCCCCTCAAGCTCCCGTCCATCCCCCTCCCGTCCATCCTCCTCCTGTCCATCCTCCTTCTACTCCTTTGCCATTCCTTCCTTCCCCCCTCAATATTTCCAAGTACCTACCTTCCCCTTTCCATTCTTCCCCTTTAACTTCACCATTCCCAATCCCATCAACACCTTCACCATACCTCCCACAGTCCACATCTGTACCTCAACTCCCTGCCCAACCTCATGTTTTCACCACCCATTCCACTTCTGTTCCTCCCCGTGATGTCCTGTCCCCCACTATCGATGTGGTCCGCCCTGTCAGCCCCTCCGCTACTATCTCCACCCCAAATTATGGGAACCTGTAAACTTGTAAATAAATAAAACTTTTTTTGGTTTAAAAACAATTTTATTGTCTTTCCTTTTTTTTTTAAACTGTATAAAAACCACCAAGGTTATGGTAAAAGTAACAGTAGAAAATGTGTAAAGGGGTACAGTTTCAAAACATACAATACTGCGAGGTTAAAGTCCAAAGGTTTTGTAACAAAACAAAAAACATGGCATATTTACAAGTGTGAAAAAATAATTTTTCTTACACCGTTTCGTACTGCCAGTCAACTGATCCTTGAGGAGACATGAAGTAGTCTCCAGAATGCGGGACAATTTTGCAGACTGCTACTGGACTGCGAAAACTTGTGTTTTGGTAATCCCGCAAGGTGGTTTCTGACACATTATCCTCCAGGGAAACATGTTCTTTGGATAATACAAGATTGTGAAGTACCACACAAGCCTTCACCACATCATCAACAGTGTCAGTCTGAAGTTTAATTGCAGTTAGTAGGATTCTCCATTTAGCAGTTAATATGCGAAAGGCACATTCCACAACTCTTCGTGCTCTGGTTAAGCGATAATTAAAAATTTTCTTCCTCTGGGTCAGTCCACTACTTCCATAGGGTTTTATCAAGTGTGGTGAAAGCTGGAAGGCATCATCTCCAACGCACACAAATGGTAATGGTGGACCGATGGTTCCAGGGAGAGGTCTAGGCAGTGGAAAGTCAAATGTCTCTCTATACAAACGACGCCCCATTGGTGAAGTTTTAAAAATCTGGCAGTCATTTGCGCGTCCATACGCACCGATATCTGTCATGATTCTCAATGGCGAGAGAACATAGCCCAGCATATATGAGAACTAGCTCTTGGAAGATGGAAACTATACTGACCATGAACTAAACCTGCCGCACAACTAGAAGTGGCCGGGTAGCATGCCTACGTTTTTTTATCCCTAGATGCCCAGCGCCAGCCGGAGAACTACCTAATCCTAGCAGAGGAAAAGACAGTCCTGGCTCACCTCTAGAGAAATTTTCCCAAAAGGCAGACAGAGGCCCCCACATATATTGGCGGTGATTTTAGATGAAATGACAAACGTAGTATGAAAATAGGTTTAGCAAAAATCGAGGTCCGCTTACTAGATAGCAAGAAGACAGAAAGGGCACTTTCATGGTCAGCAGAAAACCCTATCAAAACACCATCCAGAAATTACTTTAAGACTCTAGCATTAACTCATAACACCAGAGTGGCAATTTCCGCTCACAAGAGCTTTCCAGACACAGTAACGAAACAGCAGCTGTGAACAGGAACAAAATGCAAAAACACAAGGACAAAAGTCCAACTTAGCTGGGAGTTGTCTAGTAGCAGGAACATGCACAGAAAGGCTTCTGATTACATTGTTGACCGGCATGAAACTGACAGAGGAGCAAGGTTATATAGCGACTCCCACATCCTGATAGGAGCAGGTGAACAGAGGGGATGATGCACACAAGTACAATTCCACAAGTGGCCACCGGGGGAGCCCAGAATCCAATTTCACAACAGTACCCCCCCCCAAGGAGGGGGCACCGAACCCTCACCAGAACCACCAGGGCGATCAGGATGAGCCCTATGAAAGGCACGGACAAGATCGGAGGCATGAACATCAGAGGCAGTGACCCAAGAATTATCCTCCTGACCGTATCCCTTCCATTTGACCAGATACTGGAGTTTCTGTCTGGAAACACGAGAGTCCAAGATCTTTTCCACAACGTACTCCAACTCACCCTCAACCAACACCGGAGCAGGAGGCTCAACGGAAGGCACAGCCGGTACCTCATACCTGCGCAACAATGACCGATGAAAAACATTATGAATCGAAAAGGATGCAGGGAGGTCCAAACGGAAGGACACAGGGTTAAGAATCTCCAATATCTTGTACGGGCCGATGAACCGAGGCTTAAACTTAGGAGAAGAAACCCTCATAGGGACAAAACGAGAAGACAACCACACCAAGTCCCCAACACAAAGCCGAGGACCAACACGACGACGGCGGTTGGCAAAAAGCTGAGTCTTCTCCTGGGACAACTTCAAATTGTCCACCACCTGCCCCCAAATCTGATGCAACCTCTCCACCACAGCATCCACTCCAGGACAATCCGAAGATTCCACTTGACCGGAGGAAAATCGAGGATGAAACCCCGAATTACAGAAAAACGGGGACACCAAGGTGGCAGAGCTGGCCCGATTATTGAGGGCGAACTCCGCCAAAGGCAAAAAAGCAACCCAATCATCCTGATCCGCAGACACAAAACACCTCAAATATGTCTCCAAGGTCTGATTAGTCCGCTCGGTCTGGCCATTAGTCTGAGGATGGAAAGCAGACGAAAAAGACAAATCTATGCCCATCCTAGCACAGAATGCCCGCCAAAATCTAGACACGAATTGGGTCCCTCTGTCAGAAACGATATTCTCCGGAATACCATGCAAACGAACAACATTTTGAAAAAACAGAGGAACCAACTCGGAAGAAGAAGGCAACTTAGGCAAGGGAACCAGATGGACCATCTTAGAGAAACGGTCACACACCACCCAGATGACAGACATCTTATAAGAAACAGGCAGATCCGAAATAAAATCCATCGAGATGTGCGTCCAAGGCCTCTTCGGGATAGGCAAGGGTAACAACAATCCACTAGCCCGAGAAAAACAAGGCTTGGCCCGAGCACAAACGTCACAAGACTGCACAAAGCCTCGCACATCTCGTGACAGGGAAGGCCACCAGAAGGACCTTGCCACCAAATCCCTGGTACCAAAGATTCCAGGATGACCTGCCAACGCAGAAGAATGAACCTCAGAGATGACTCTACTGGTCCAATTATCAGGAACAAACAGTCTACCAGGTGGGCAACGATCAGGTCTATCCGCCTGAAACTCCTGCAAGGCCCGCCGCAGGTCTGGAGAAACGGCAGACAATATCACTCCATCTTTAAGGATACCTGTGGGCTCAGAATTACCAGGGGAGTCAGGCTCAAAACTCCTAGAAAGGGCATCCGCCTTAACATTCTTAGAACCCGGTAGGTAAGACACCACAAAATTAAACCGAGAGAAAAACAACGACCAGCGCGCCTGTCTAGGATTCAGGCGCCTGGCAGACTCAAGGTAAATTAAATTTTTGTGGTCAGTCAATACCACCACCTGATGTCTGGCCCCCTCAAGCCAGTGACGCCACTCCTCAAAAGCCCACTTCATGGCCAAAAGCTCCCGATTCCCAATATCATAATTCCGCTCGGCGGGCGAAAATTTACGGGAAAAAAAAGCACAAGGTCTCATCACGGAGCAGTCGGAACTTCTCTGCGACAACACCGCCCCAGCTCCGATTTCAGAAGCGTCGACCTCAACCTGAAAAGGAAGAGCAACATCAGGCTGACGCAACACTGGGGCGGAAGAAAAGCGGCGCTTGAGCTCCCGAAAGGCCTCCACAGCATCAGGGGACCAATCAGCAACATCAGCACCCTTCTTAGTCAAATCAGTCAATGGTTTTACAACATCAGAAAAACCAGCAATAAATCGACGATAAAAGTTAGCAAAGCCCAAAAATTTCTGAAGACTCTTAAGAGAAGAGGGTTGCGTCCAATCACCAATAGCCTGAACCTTGACAGGATCCATCTCGATGGAAGAGGGGGAAAAAATGTATCCCAAGAAGGAAATCTTTTGAACCCCAAAAACACACTTAGAACCCTTCACACACAAGGAATTAGACCGCAAAACCTGAAAAACCCTCCTGACCTGCTGGACATGAGAGTCCCAGTCATCCGAAAAAATCAGAATATCATCCAGATACACAATCATAAATTTGTCCAAATAATCGCGGAAAATGTCATGCATAAAGGACTGGAAGACTGAAGGGGCATTTGAAAGACCAAAAGGCATCACCAAATACTCAAAATGGCCCTCGGGCGTATTAAATGCGGTTTTCCACTCATCCCCCTGCTTGATTCGCACCAAATTATACGCCCCACGGAGATCAATCTTAGAGAACCACTTGGCCCCCTTTATACGAGCAAACAAATCAGTAAGCAGTGGTAACGGATATTGATATTTAACCGTGATTTTATTCAAAAGTCGATAATCAATACACGGCCTCAAAGAGCCGTCTTTCTTAGACACAAAGAAAAAACCGGCTCCTAAGGGAGATGACGAAGGACGAATATGTCCCTTTTCCAAGGACTCCTTTATATATTCTCGCATAGCCGCGTGTTCAGGCACAGACAGATTAAATAAACGACCCTTAGGGTATTTACTACCCGGGATCAAGTCTATGGCACAATCGCACTCCCGGTGCGGAGGTAGTGAACCAACCTTGGGTTCTTCAAAAACGTCACGAAAGTCAGACAAGAATTCAGGAATCTCAGAGGGAATAGATGATGAAATGGAAACCAAAGGTACGTCCCCATGAGTTCCTTTACATCCCCAGCTTAACACAGACATAGCTCTCCAGTCGAGGACTGGGTTATGAGATTGCAGCCATGGCAATCCCAGCACCAAAACATCATGTAGATTATACAGCACCAGAAAGCGAATAACCTCCTGGTGATCCGGATTAACACGCATAGTCACTTGTGTCCAGTATTGTGGTTTATTACTAGCCAATGGGGTGGAGTCAATCCCTTTCAGAGGTATCGGAGCCTTTAATGGCTCCAAATCATACCCACAGCGTTTGGCAAAGGACCAATCCATAAGACTCAAAGCAGCGCCAGAGTCGACATAGGCGTCCGCGGTAATAGATGACAAAGAACAAATCAGGGTCACAGATAGAATAAACTTAGACTGTAAAGTGCTAATTGAAACAGACTTGTCAGGCTTCTTAGTACGCTTAAAGCATGCTGATATAACATGAGTTGAATCACCACAATAGAAGCACAACCCATTTTTTCGTCTAAAATTCTGCCGCTCGCTTCTGGACAGAATTCTATCACATTGCATATTTTCTGGCGTTTTCTCAGTAGACACCGCCAAATGGTGCACAGGTTTGCGCTCCCGCAGACGCCTATCGATCTGAATAGCCATCGTCATGGACTCATTCAGACTCGCAGGCACAGGGAACCCCACCATAACATCCTTAATGGCATCAGAGAGACCTTCTCTGAAAATCGCCGCCAGGGCGCACTCATTCCACTGAGTAAGCACAGACCATTTGCGGAATTTTTGGCAGTATATTTCAGCTTCATCTTGCCCCTGAGACAAGGACATCAAGGCCTTTTCCGCCTGAAGCTCTAAATGAGGTTCCTCATAAAGCAACCCCAAGGCCAGAAAAAACGCATCCACATTGAGCAACGCAGGATCCCCTAGGGGGTGCCAATGCAAAAGCCCAGTCTTGAGGGTCGCCCCGGAGCAAGGAAATTACAATCCTGACCTGCTGTGCAGGGTCTCCGGCAGAGCGAGACTTCAGGGACAAAAACAATTTGCAATTATTTTTAAAATTTTGAAAGTGAGATCTATTCCCCGAGAAGAATTCAGGCAAAGGAATTCTAGGCTCAGACATAGGTGCATGAACAACAAAATCTTGCAAATTTTGTACCTTTGTGGCGAGATTATTCAAACCTGTAGCTACACTCTGAAGATCCATTTGAAACAGGTGAACACAGAGCCATTCAAGGATAAGAAGGAGAGAAAGAGAGGAAGGCTGCAGTATAGGCAGACTAGCAAGTGATTCAATTAAGAGCACACTCAGAACTAGAGGAAAAAAAAAAAAAAAAAAAATTGTAGCAGACTTCTTTTTTCTCTCCTTTCTCAGCCAGTAATTTAACCCTTTTTTTTGGGCCGGTCAAACTGTCATGATTCTCAATGGCGTGAGAACATAGCCCAGCATATATGAGAACTAGCTCTTGGAAGATGGAAACTATACTGACCATGAACTAAACCTGCCGCACAACTAGAAGTGGCCGGGTAGCATGCCTACGTTTTTTTATCCCTAGATGCCCAGCGCCAGCCGGAGAACTACCTAATCCTAGCAGAGGAAAAGACAGTCCTGGCTCACCTCTAGAGAAATTTTCCCAAAAGGCAGACAGAGGCCCCCACATATATTGGCGGTGATTTTAGATGAAATGACAAACGTAGTATGAAAATAGGTTTAGCAAAAATCGAGGTCCGCTTACTAGATAGCAAGAAGACAGAAAGGGCACTTTCATGGTCAGCAGAAAACCCTATCAAAACACCATCCAGAAATTACTTTAAGACTCTAGCATTAACTCATAACACCAGAGTGGCAATTTCCGCTCACAAGAGCTTTCCAGACACAGTAACGAAACAGCAGCTGTGAACAGGAACAAAATGCAAAAACACAAGGACAAAAGTCCAACTTAGCTGGGAGTTGTCTAGTAGCAGGAACATGCACAGAAAGGCTTCTGATTACATTGTTGACCGGCATGAAACTGACAGAGGAGCAAGGTTATATAGCGACTCCCACATCCTGATAGGAGCAGGTGAACAGAGGGGATGATGCACACAAGTACAATTCCACAAGTGGCCACCGGGGGAGCCCAGAATCCAATTTCACAACAGATATCCACAGCGATAAATTTGCAGTGTGCGTCGGCTATGGCCATCAATACAATTGAGAAGTACTTTTTGTAGTTGTAAAATTCAGATCCAGAGCCATAAGGTTTGACAATCCTTATATGCTTCCCATCGACTGCTCCCACACAATTTGGGAACTGGCATATTTGTTCAAAATTGTGGGCAATCTCCAGCCACCTCTCCTGTGATGGCTCTGGAATGTATTCCGCTTGTAAGCAATCCCACAATGCCCGGCAGGTCTCTCTGATGATCCCTGAGATTGTGGATATCCCAAGCCTGAACTGGAAATGTAGGGATGAAAACGATTCTCCAGTTGCAAGGAATCTGTTAACAAAAGGAAAAGACAATAATTAATAAAACCTTCAAAAAAACAACATTACAGTTATAAGTCTGATGAATGAGAATCATTAAAAAAAAGAATAACTTACTGAATAGTCACCATCAGACGCTCCGCTGGTGATATGGAGAAGTGCATCTGGGTGTCTCGTCTCCATATTGATTCTTCAACATGGCCCAACAAAATTTCAAAATTTTCCGCTTTCATTCGCACATAGCTGAAGAATTTTTCAGGATTTTCCCTCAATTCAATGTAAAGTGTGGAATAAACGCCATGGGTCATGCGTTGGGCTGTGATAGGATGGATTCACAGCCTTCTCTTCCACCGCTGCCGCAGGATGCACAGTCTTTCTTCCTCCTTGTCTCGAACGATGACTGCCAACCAATTAGCCTCAAAAGTGAAATCCGCACATATCTTCCCAATATTCGCCAGTACTCCTTCCATCTTTGCCACTTTCCGTACAACCTTTCAAAGATGTGGTGTAAATACACTGTATATATAGTTTCCCAGTAGTTTCCAGTAGCCAATCACATTGAGATCATCCTTTTTTAAACAACGGATGGAAAAACGGTTGCAACGGTTCTAACGGATCCATTTTTTTTGATGCATCTATGTAATGGATCCGTCTATAAAACGGATCCGTTAGAACCATTTTCTCAGCAATTTTGATGGATCCGTCACAATGTCGGAGCAAACTGACGCCAAACAACTGAAGTGTGAAAGAAGCCTTAGGCTATGGGTTGAACTAGATAGACTTAAAGTCTTCCTTCAACCTTAATAACTATGTTACAATGTTACTATGTTACTATTGAGTCTCATTGTATAATATAGAGCATCTTCAAAGCAAAAAACACCTGAAGCGTGATCAGGCCAATTTTTTCACCTGCTTTTAAACGTGCTCTGAAACGTGAAATGGTTAAAAGACACTCAAAAACCTGAACATATGCCCAGCAAGTTGTTTTTACATAGAAATTAATATTTTTATTCTTTTGAGCATTTGTTGAGCCCTTTATCAGGTGAGTTTCAGGCAGAAGCTACCAAAAAAAGACATTGTGTGCACATACCCTTACATCTGGTAACCACATCTAATATATTATACCAGTCAGCCAGACCAGAGTTTTTCCTAATTCATCACAACTCTTCAGGTTGTACATGCACAGTACCTGAATAATGGCAAACATGTACATGTGTAGGAAAAACACATGTAGTTGGTGACCTGGTGAATGACTCCATATCTAGCTGTGTTCACACTGTTACTAGTTACTGGGAAAGAGTAAATGTACATATTTTTCTGTTTGTGCAGGTATGTAAAAAGAACTAAAAAACAAACAGAAATTTAGTAAAATTTTCAAAACCATCACCAAGATCACGTAAAAAACATGTAACGAGAGTTAAAAAAGCAAATAGTGGACAGTGCAGCATTGAGCTCTTATTAACTTTTGTACAATTAAAAAAACAAAAATTATTTATATATATATATATATATATATATATATATATATATATATATATATATATATATATATCTCAGGTAAAAAACGAAGGCAGCACTCCAATTCTTAAAAGTGTAAAAAACTTGTGAAGTTTATTTCAGCCCCACATCTCATACGACGTTTCGGCTCACACTGAGCCTTTCTCAAGCAGTGGGTGGTAACAAATCATGTGCTTATATACAGACCACAATCATTTTACATTTCTCAATAGCCATATCTGTGTTTGAAGTGATTATTATATAGTTATCTCATATTTCCACAAATGCTCCATACGTATCCCATAAATATCTAAAGTGCATTGTGCCAAAGTGCTTTGTGCCAAAGTGCTTATTATATACTTCTTTTACTCCACTTTCCCTCTGTTGTAATCACTTCTATCTTCTACATTCATGTTCCTTGTTTCTTTGTCTACAATTATTCTTAATATTTCTCTTATCGATAAGTCATGCCGCTTACCCCACCAGGCAGATGGAAGCACATGGAGGACTGTATCATCGCTGAAAACGGCGTTCCCTATATCTCACTGCGCATGTCAAAGAATAACATGTCCACATGTTCGTCCGCCAGCCAGTGAGAATCTAAAGAGATCTAGCATTTCCTGTCCCTTGCTTGCGCCTGCGCACAAATACTCTGTCAAATCTAAATCGCCATTTTGGTTGTGGCAATCTCACTGCGCAGGTCATGGGTTCCTGAGTCCACATATTGTAACGCCACCTAGTGAGCGTCTGAAATTTCCTGCCTATTGTTTGCGGCTGCGCATTCTATCAAATCCATATCGCTATTTTGGTTATGGCAACCAAGTACTCAATAAATGGATATCATAATGTCTTTCTGGTATTTTTCATATATTACTAATTAGTAATGTCCTTTACCTAACTAGATACCCATCGGGCTATTTTAGATACACTCCCAGCTAGCCGGATGACACCTTATTCAGGTTATCTCCCACTGCTGATGGACCACTACCTTGACCCATAACCTTTTCAGATCACAAGATCTCCGCAGTAGGACCCATATAAGTGTATATATACAGCTATTGTGCCCGGTATCAAGAGATAATTTCTTATTTATTTATTTATATCTTACTGCAGGCAGTAATGAAGATACTCAATAACGGAATTGCTTGCTATTATCATGTTTATTTGGATAATTATAAACAGAGTCTCTACTGGCTAGCAAACCAACAGTGAGAGAAAATTTATTAAATAAAGACTTTTTATATGCTTTGAATTATACTGCCAATGAAGTCCTCCTTTATGTGTTCCAATCCATACCATGGCAGGACAAGCGTCAATTTTCTGGGGGTGGAGACATATCTAAAAAAATACAAACATTATTGACAATTACATTTAAAAAAAGGAGCAATAGAATAATACAGATTCTACATGTCCCATATTAGTACCTGGAGTGTATACACATCATACTCTGATGAACGCATCCCCTTAAGACTTGATCATATTTGGATGGATTTTAAATTCTACATTTAGGCCTTTTGGCTTTAAGGTGTCCAGCTCATAAATCCAGTATATATATACTGTACAGTATAGTTTTTTTGCATGTCTATGTAATTCTAAAAATTGTATTTTACAGACTTACTACATCAATCTAGGGTTCAAAGTGCCGTCTTATTACCAAGACTCACTCCATTTACAACATACCTGGTGCTCAGTGTCATCATCTTGAAGAGTAGCTTAAAGAGGTCATCAAGGTCAGAAACAGAAGAAAGGAATTTGGTTTTATGGAAGACCTTTCACACCAAGGGTATCAGACACTATTTAGTTAATAAATCCAATGTGTAACTGGTATGCAAGAGACTATTTTCAACTGGCTAACACGGTACCAAACCCCTTTTTTTCTTTTAATTGGTATGCAAGTTATCTTATAACTAGCAGCTCCTTCTTTCTTCGCATAGACCAGACTAACCGTAGAAATTATGATATGTCCAGTAGACAAATA